>NW_015537995.1:1412437-1420840 GCF_001515605.1 Sinocyclocheilus anshuiensis
CTGCTGAGGAAACAGAAGCTGCATCTGAAGTGGCATTAGATACATTTACACAGACAGGTTGATGAAGCTGAGGTGCCATAAATGCATTTACACTGCAAAATTTCAAATGCATAAATAATTTTATAAGATTAATGTTTTACATATTTTTTTTAAAAATACAAATAAATGTTGAAAAAATGCAATGATACTTTTAAATATGACTAAACCACCAGTAGGTGGCGGCAAATTTCTCATTTATTTATTCATTCATTCAACCGATTCATTCAAACGGCTCATTCATTCAGAAACGAGGCTAGTGACTGTCCTTATGAATGGGCCACTGAATCATTGACTCACTCGATTCGTTCAAAAACTTGGATTCATTCAGTAACGAAACACAGCTGTGTGTTGCTCGGAGACACGAAACAGTTCTGCTTTGTCTTTGATCGGAACTATTTTCGTCAGCAAAATTGAGCAAAAACAGTCAATATTTTGTCTAAAATTTAAGTCACTTAATTTTAACTTCTTGTTTATTGAAATACTATTGTATAAAATCAATGTCACATTGCAATTGTGTTGATATTGATATTCGGGGAAACATCATGGCCGTATACTTAAATTATATTATGTTATAATTTATATAACGTTGTTATATTACGTTGCTTACCTAAATCATATTTTGTAAATATTCTACCGCAGTAAGTTATGCATCTATAAATTTCTGTGTTACTTTGTGTGTGCTGTCTCTCTCACACACTCCTCAGGCTGTGCAAGCCTCATCTAGCACGACATAAATACATTATCAGTCGCCATTACACTGAATGCAATTAAAATTAGAATCATTCTCACGTGAAACGACGTGTTTACACGCGACTGTGAGTGTGCGCGTGGCTGTGACGTCATTGGCAATAAAAGGATCGTCTCGGAATCGGCAAGATGCTAGACTGACCGGACGGTCACCGATCCGGGCCGGTCATGCGAAAAATCGGCCGATTCCGATCACTGGCCGGTGTTGTGCCGAATTCTGCACCACTGCCAGATTATGCACCCCCTCGTTGAAGTCGCTACTCGATTGCCTAATCCCAACCCCACCCCTAATCCTAACGCCTCCCCCACACCTACTCCTAAACCTACCAATACTAGGGGGTGCATAATTTGGCAGGGTGCAAATTTCGGCACTACACCGGTCAATCGGTGCATCTCTACTTACATCAGGTATGAATCCAATCTCGTTCAGGTGGTTGCTGAGCTCGGGGTCATGGAACGCAATCATCTGCGAGAAGACGGTCAGATATTCTGGAGAAGTGAAGAATAAGAGCATTCAGGTGTTTGTACTCGCGCCAAAAACACTTTTAACACGTTATACCCATGACAGGACAAACACTTTGCTCAAAGCTCAGTCTGAGAGCAAAACAAACCAATTCTGCTCCTGAAGTGCTGACAGCTGAGCTTGCGAGCGCAACAACAAACATGCCCAAATGTCAGGCTACAGAAATCCTCTAAGTGTTTATGGCTGCAATCACTGCAGTGTAACAGCCATAAACACTTAAAAGATTTTTAAGAAACAGCTGCAATGCAAGCAAGCACGTGCAAACTGCCACACAAATCGGGCATGCTGTAAATTGATTAAATGTGGTTACTTTTTTTGTACATTCCCAATCTAATACTGTAGTTCTATTCTTTATGGAGAAAGAAAAGGTCACCTTACCTTGTATCACATGCGAGTTGTCCTTCAGGAAGAAATTGTACAGATATTTGGGTATGAAGGCCGACATGCATGCATATGCAAGAGCTGAGAGGAAAAATAATAACAAGACTGAGTTAGTTCAGCTAGAGGCACTAATATCAGGAAGAATGTCAAAAAATAAATAAATAAAGACAGAACAAATTGGCCAGAAATATTACCTTCGTTGTTGAAATTTAGATAGAGGAAAGGTGCGCAAAGCGAATCCAAGCCTACAGCAAAAACATCAAATCAACACAATCTCATAAATCCTGTCAAGAAAATGCCCATGTCATATTTCACCCTAAAAAAAAAACTTTTTTTTTTTCCAGAGGATTAAGATTTTTTGCATTGTGACAGGATTTCCAACACATTAATAAAAAATAAAGAAAATTTAAATAAAAAGAGAGATAGAAAGAAACATAATTTCAATTGTATTTATACATCATGATAATACAGTAATGAAGATATAATAAGAATCACCACTGAGAGCAATTACATATCATTAGAATTATAATTTTGGTGGAAAATGTGTTTGATTGTACTGCTAATAAATGGCATAATGAAAAACACCTAGACATTCCTAAAACTAAGCTTGATTTTCTTTACAGAAAATATAATCTCTTAATATTTTAGGGTGAAATATGACCCAGATGTGTTCTTGTCAGGTTTCTCAAGAGTGCACAAGATTTCATCTGCTATATTTCTCAAACAGTGAATGTACAACAAAAACACTGCGAGTCTTTGGTGCCATCTAATGGCAGAAAGCGGAACCGTGTACATGACCCCACCCAAGCATGGCTCCTTCACCTTGCCAGTACACCAGATCAGGATGAGACACCACCCAAGCCTTGAGCACCCGCCGGAACTTGATGTGACCCTGAGGTGACGACAGCAGCTCGTCGTACTGGTGACAGCGAGGGATGTCCACTTCAATCTGCGTGACAAATTATAACGGAACTTCTAAAGCATAAAATCCACAGCCTTAAATGAACTCAGACGAGTGGCTAGGTGGGCGACGTGTCTCCGTCATCAGGGATTGTTTGAAATATTCAGCAGTGGATAGTCAAATCTTAACAAGGCTTAAAGGTGAAGACAGGCACTTCACAAACAGGCTGATGAATTATTCAGCTTTTCAATAACCTCAATCAGTGCGAAGTCTATTAAACACATGGAAGAGAGTCTCACCTGTCTATCAGTGGGGATGGGCGTGTCCTTATCGATGCCGTCATATTTTGATTGGATATCCCCCTGCGGGAGTACATTGACTGATTTGAATGTGGGAGTGTTGCACTAAAAGGCATGTTTAATATGAAAACAGAATAACTGTATTGCTATAAAGTGAAAAGTGCATTGAATTTATGTCAAAATTTGATTGATTGCACACGTCATGCATCAATAGTCCATTAATGACCAGAAAACGCCAGGCATGCTTTTTAGTTGCCAAACGCATCAACATTTTGATTCGACTCCAGAAAATCAGCCCACGGTTTCCTATAAAAAAAGGTCATAAAACATCTATTGCTGAACAATTACAATATATTCCCTGGCGTATATGCAGTATTTGTGTGTACCTCAACCCCTAATAAAGCTGCCCAGGCCAGACCCCTCAGAAGAGGAGGAATATCAACCCTCGCCTCCTTCCAGATCTGGTACTTTTTGTAGGGGTACGCCTAAAAATTCATGCGAAACACATTTATGGAATTATTTACAGTAATAGCAGTTTGTTAAAACTCGTTTTATGAGCCGATGAAGTCTGTTAAACTGATATAACTATGAATTATTGCTCAACGTCAACAAAAAAGTGTTTCAAAAGGACTGATAAATCAATATTAATGATTTGTTTTTTTTTTTGAAAATGTCAAGAAGTTAAATCCTAAAACCTCAAAAACAACTTTTGGCATTTTTAGGCAAAACTCAGCACATAATTTTGACTCTTTATGAGCCATTTTTTCCGTGGGTGGACATCCATCGTGAGGTGATTTCATCAGCTATTTTTATGTGGTCATTTTCAGAAATTGTGTGTGTGTGAAGGACCTTGAGCAGTCTGTCGAAGAGGACAATGCGGGTGTGCTGGTACTCGGTGTCTCTCTCTCGGATAATGAGGGGCAGTGTGACCGTGGCAGACAGTTCATTACTGCTGTTAGACTGAGGCAGGGTGGATTGCCTGCGGGACACACAGGACATTTCTATAGCATCAGACAGACACTGACTGCTGCCAGACACACCAGAATACTGAACACAAAATGAGACTTAATGAATAAGAGATGACTTCTTACTCATCTTCTAGTAACGGATAGTACGTCTCTCCTGCAACATCCTTCAGCCTCTGGAATGAGAGATTAGCCATGTCAACTCACGTTATTTATTTGGATTTGATTTAAAACAAAAAACAAAAAAAAAACTGCCAAATATTGTCTAGATTTAGCTTTAAAACTTTTCACAACTTCAACAACTAAATTTGTAAACAGACATATAATATGTCTTTAATATATCTTTATAAATTAATATATAATTATAACCCTATATAATAATTAATATATAAATATATTATAATATATAAAAAAATAATATAATATATAAATATATTTTACGTTTTAAATTCATAAATATAAACATAAATCCTATATAAATACATATATGTAATATAAAACTATTATATATGAATAACCTTTTGTGATAAATATGTAGATAATGCAAGATTACATTTTTAAAATGTCACATTTTATGCATTTTTTAAATAATTCAATATAAACCCAAATCTTAATTATACATCTAAATATTCAAGATAATCATAAATGAACAATAAAAAATTAAAATATTGTCTATGATATTCAATATAAACCAAATCTTAAATCTTAAATTATACATCTAAATATTTAAGATAATCATAAATGAACAATAAAAAAAAATAAATATTGTCTACAATATTCAAAATGAACCCAAATCTTAATTATACATCTAAATATTGAAGATAATTGTAAATGTACAATAAAAAATAAAATATTGTCTACAATATTCAATATAAACCCAAATCATAATTAAACATCTAAATGTTGAAGATAATTGTAAATGTACAATAAAAATTTAAATATTGTCTACATTATTCAATATAAACCTAAATCTTAATTATACATCTGAATATTGAAGATAATCACAAATGTACAAATATAACTGATCAAATAAACTTTTCCTAAAATTCTGAAAGATTCTATATAAGATATAAATGTGTATACACACATACACACACACACACATATACATATATGTGACCCTGGACCACAAAACCAGTCATAAGTCAATACATCACCGTACATCAATGGAAAGCTTATTTATTCAGCTTTCATATGACGTATAAATCTCAATTTCGAAAACTTTACACTGGTTTTGTGATCCAGGGTCACATATATACATATATATATATATATATACACCCTTACATTTTTTAGCTGATATATACCCTTACATTTTTTAGCTGATTAAGAGAAAGAGTCACAGTTGTGTCATCAAGGAGAAAACTTCTGTCGCGGCCTTGACCAAAAGACTCGCCGTCCTCCAAAATGAACCTGGAGAGCAAACACATTTGAGCATGGTAATAAGCTACATGAATGCAAACAGCTATTTAAAACAGATGATTTATTCTGCACATTGAAACAGTCGTTATGCGGATTCTAAAGCTGGCGATCTGTGGGGATCAGAGGTGTGTGAGTACTTGGGGAGGGTGCAGATGGGAGGTTTGGACTGGATGATCTCTTGATTGGTCAGCTCTTTCTCCAGGTCTCCTCCTGCCAAACACCACAGATGATGCACCTCATCTATGGCTCTCTCTGCCAGGTAGTTCTCTCCATCATCTGCACAACACAGCAGTATAGTCATTAACACTATTTTTAGAATTTGCTTTTTTATAGTCATTAAAACTTTTTCCATAGTGTGAGATCTGGGCACCCGAACCTTTCCAGAGTTCACTGATGTCCTCAGGAAGCTGTAAATGAGCACAGTGCGGGGCCGCGGCAAACAGACGCACAGGGCTCTGGTAGGGTGTGTACTGACAGGAAATGCTCTCAAACACAGAGTCTCCCAGAAGCTCGGCCGGAGTGGGTCTGAAAGACAAGAACAATCAGACACTAACAATTATTATTAATGAAGCATAAGTTTGGTCCTCTCTGTTTACTCACATACTGTATGCATTAATAATAATTATTAGTATTAATATTAAGTAGTACATCAATTCCAATAATGTGATTTTCAATGTGTTCAATTACAAACAAATATGGAAAAATTTTAGTAGGGAAAATTCCCTGTATGGAAATTTTCAACGCTTCATGAATAAATTAATTATTACAGTTAACTAAAACTAAAAGTAAAACATAAAAACAAAAGAAATGTTAAATAAAATAAAATGTTTAGTCCATACTGTATGTATTACTTATTAGTAGTATTAATATTAATGAGTACATCAATTCCAATAATGTGATAATTCAATTAGACAAAAGCAAACTTACTAATATAGAAATAAAATAAATGATAACTGAAATAAAATAAAATGAAATTCTCATTTTAATTTAGTTTAACTTGATTAGTTTCATTTAATATTGGTTCTAAAGACTTATTCTGGAAATATAATAAATAAAAACTAAAAATTGAACTAAAACTAAAACTCAAAATCTAAATTAAAGTTAAAAAGTAATAAAAAATGTTTTAATAAAAAATAAATTGTCCTAAAATAAATAAAATTTAAATAAAAATGAATAACATATACTAAAATGAAATGAAACTGAACTGAAAATATAAAAGTAATAAAAACCGATTCAAAATATTAATAAAAAACTATAATAGTATCTCTGCTACATATGTATATTCTGAAGTGGTAAAAATGGCTGTTTAAAAAAAATACAAATATTGAGATGCAATATGAATGAAAAATATCAATTTTATAACTATATGACACATTCCCACAAAGAATTGAAATAATACAATTATTGGTAAAAAATAAGTGTAAGTCCCTACTCAAGAGATTTCATGGCATAATGACATAATGCCAAACTGTCCATTCTGACTGCATGAAAAGTTTTGGAAGATGAGAGAGAGAGTTTTTTTTCCCATAAAGAAATGATATAGGGCTAAATATTGTAAGTAACCTTTTTGAAGGGAGAAACGTCAGGCATTTCCTCAATAAAGCCTGCACATTTTCAGGCAGCTCCTGGGAAAAAGACGGAGACAAGAATATTAGTAAAGCATCAAACCCAGCCAAACTCTGATAAATCAGCACTATCTGTCATTCGTACCATAAACCCCACTGAGGGCGAGGTTTTATGAGGACATTTGGAAAACATTAGCCATATGACCAGTGAGCCTTCATTGTCAAGCTAAGAAGAGTTTATCTGAGAGGTTTCAAAGTAAACCTTTTAAAGTAAAATTCTTTTGAGATGAAACCACTGAGATAAAGCATTTCCTACCATGACACTGATTGTGTATTTTTCTGTCTGACAGTAAAAGGTTTACAAAAAAAGAAAACAATCAAATATCTTTGCAAGGAATGTAAAGTACAAAGATGAAAGGCTATCCATTATGATGAGCAAACTTACCTTAACTGTATCTAAGCACCCGTGTTCCTCGGCAAGAACAGTGATTATGTCGTCCATGCATCCTGTAGAGACGATAAGGTATTCCAATGGTCAAATGCATTACAACAGAAAATAGACATAATAATGTGGTGTGAATACATAAACAGTGTCACATAAGCATGAACTTGCCTAAGGTGATGATGAACTTCATTCTCTCGCTAATATCAATGTTCTGTAGTATCTGCCTTCCCTATTGGACAACACAAGTCACATGACATCAAATAGTTAATGTTAAAATCATTATGGTAACATTTAAAAAGTCTGAATATTTTTGCAGTATGCAAATTTTCTAAGCCCTACTTCATTTGCCAAAAGTGCAGTATACAACAGAGCATACTAAATACAATGCTGTATCCCATAATGCACTGTGCTTGATTTGACCTTGTATTCCTCTTTTTAAAAAGAGAGTAGGCTTTGTCAAGCCAACATTAAAGTTTGTTCACAAATTTTGATCTAGTTTCTTCTGGCCGGGACGGTTATTACCACTTACTAAAAATAAAACTATTAAAACATTTTTGTTAATTGAAATTAAGTTGAACTATTTATTTCAACTATAAAAATATTAGCTTAAAATATAAAATCTAATAAAAATATTAGATTAAAAACCTAAATATATTTTTAATGTTATTAGTGTTATTTATAATTTCATTTTTTTAATTAAATTCCAGTTTTGTTTAGTTTAAATTTAAAATAACCACCTAAAATATCTCAAATAAAATAAATAAAAACGGAAACTAAAACTGAAAAATAAAATCTAAACAGTAATCATTAAAAAAGACAAAAAAAAATAGAAAAATACATCAAATTAATTACAAATTCAACTAAAATTAAAACAAAAACTAAAAGTATAAAAATGTATCTAATTCAAAATGTTAATAAAAACTATGACAATAAATACATAATAATAAAATAACACTGGCCTGGAAATTTAATTAAAAATTAATAAATACAAATTAGCAATATTTGATGTTATGTAGTTTATTGTATGTTTATAATAAGACGGAGTATACTATTTCATATATATATATATATATATATATATTTTTTTTTTTATTTTTTTTTTATTTTTGTAATTCA
>NW_015537995.1:1421073-1422728 GCF_001515605.1 Sinocyclocheilus anshuiensis
TTTTTCAGAAAGTTTCCCATTTTTTTATAAACATATATATATATATATATATATATTTTTTTTTTTTTATTTTTTTTTTATTTCTGTAATTCAGCACATTTCGAGCTACGAAAGAATTCAGTGTATTTCAAGCAAATGTGTCCCTTTTTTAAAATCGCCTTTCATGAAATTTTGCAATCAACCAAATTTACAACCAATGGATTATTTAGGGAGAAAAGGAATTTATAAACTTTACTGTCTTTGATTGATAAATATGCATAAAATGTAACCTGTAAGTAAAACCTTGGGGACATGATTTTGTTTAAACATACAATATATATACAGTAACATCATTATTCATATCTTGGAAAAAAAATAATTTGCATTAATGTAAAATTCAGTTCAGTCCTTGTTGAGCAGAATCAATGAAAACTCTGAGAGCGTACCACACAGAGTTCAAACAGAAGCACCCCGAGAGACCAAACGTCTGTTTTGGGCCCTGAAGGAAGAGGGGCCTCAATGATCGAGGGGTCGCTGGAATAGAAACAGCCTTGAGCAATAACCTCTGGAGGCAGGTAAGATGGATACCTACGGAAACAGAGGAACAGAAGTGGGCAGGTGCAGAGTGCAGATGTGGTCCTTGTGATGACAGATAACAAAAGACGTGTCCCACAAAACCGGATATTATAAGATGGGCCCTCTGAGAACATGAGGGCTCCTAGTTGTGCCACTCAGCTATGTTATTTATGATACCGCATAAGGAAGCCGCTTTGATATCCAGGATCTGCTTTTGATCAAAACAAAGATGGGCCACAATGATGCACTTCTAATGTTAGTTCATCTTTCTTTATTACGAGAGCACAGCATGACCCATTGATCTTTTTTTCCATGAAAGGCCGACGCTTCGATTTGGAGCCACGATGCATCTTAAAAAGACGGCGCAGAAGATTTAAAGCTCGCCCTGACTTTCTGCTCTGCAATAATGATGCCGAGATGTTATCTGCACCCTTATATAGACTCCAAAGCATGCGAGTTTCATTTTGAGGAATATGTTAGATCAGGAAACAAATGGAAAACATTATAGCTGAATGACGTACCCAATAGGAAAGTCAACATCTGCTCCATGGTCGGTCATATGATACAGGCCGAATTTGGCCAGCTTCACTTTACCCTGTTGATTTGTAAAAGAACATTTTATTCCAACAGTGAGCTGAAAGCACGTCACAGTAAGACATCAATTCTGATATCATTCTGACAATTTTACTGTGCTTATTGTATTAAAACTCAACAAATGCTAACAGTGACATAGTTTGTCAAAATTTACTATAAGGCTATACTTGAAATATTATTAAATGTTTGAGCAAAAATATTTACAGGTTTAGATGTAAATAAAAATAAAAATACAATTTGAGGAACTTGTCAACCCCCCAAAAATTACAAGTTTAAATAAAATAAAATAAAATAAAAATACAATTTGAGGAACTTGTCAACCCCCCAAAAATTACACGTTTAAATAAAATAAAATAAAATAAAATAAAATAAAATAAAATAAAATAAAATAAAATAAAATAAAATAAAATAAAATAAAATAAAATAAAATAAAATAAAATAAAATAAAATAAAATAAAATAAAATAAAATAAAATAAAATAAAATAAAATAAAATAAAATAAAATA
>NW_015537995.1:1423428-1432860 GCF_001515605.1 Sinocyclocheilus anshuiensis
AAAATATAAAATAAAATAAAATAAAATAAAATAAAATAAAATAAAATACAATTTGAGGAACTTGTCAACCCCCCAAAAATTACACTTTTAAATAAAATAAAATAAAAATACAATTTGAGGAACTTGTCAACCCCCCAAAAATTACACTTTTAAATAAAATAAAATAAAAATACAATTTGAGGAACTTGTCAACCCCCCAAAAATTACACTTTTAAATAAAATAAAATAAAAATACAATTTGAGGAACTTGTCAACCCCCCAAAAATTACACTTTTAAATAAAATAAAATAAAAATACAATTTGAGGAACTTGTCAACCCCCCAAAAATTACACTTTTAAATAAAATAAAATAAAAATACGATTTGAGGAACTTGTCAACCCCCCAAAAATTACAAGTTTCAATCAAATTAATTCAAATTAAATTAAATTTGAAACAACCCAACTCATTTTTTACATCATGCAGCTTATCTGTGAGTTCTCAATACACGTCTGTGTTTCTACACACCTCGTGGTCCAGGAGAACATTGCTGGGAGACAAGGCGCGATGCACCATGCCGTGATTATTCATGAACTCCAAGCCTTCCAGCACTTCATAGGCAACCTGTAGCACCTTCTCTGGACTAAGAGAGACAAGAACATCTTAAAATCTTGAAAAATTAAACTTGTTAAATAATATTACAACCATATATGTACCTATGCCTACCCATATATACCCATGTTAAACTATTTATCACATCTCCTGGAATAAAGACCTGATCATGGACGATCGATCACAGATTTTTGGGTAGAATTTGGTATTTTTTAACACTTCTAAAATGTAAGTAAAAGTGAAAAGACAAAATACGAACAGTTAAAAACAAACAAATAAATACAAATAATGTATTCACAAACATATATATAGATATATTTATATAGGTTTTATGGGGTCAAATGAAAGGCATAATCCAATAGTACACATTAGAAAATAACAAAAAAAATTAATTTAAGTGCCATTAATTCATAATAAAATGTCTGAGTTAGACAGTAGATGGCAGAACAAGAGCAGCATAAACATGCAGTCTAAGCTGTTCAGTCACTGCTAATATCAGTCAGTTGTTGGGAATACATCATTGGTTTAGCTGGGACTTCTGCTCAGACAGCTACAGTATTTCTGTGCTTAATAACATGATACTGGATGAAAAAAAAGAGCTGACAGTAAACGACACTGCATGCATTCGTCTGCTTTTAATTGAAGACACAGAGGACAAACAGTCTGTACAAACACAGGCTGCTGGGTGAGTCTGACCTCAAAAACAAATACTTCATGAGTATAAACGTTCATGTCACTTAATGAACAAAAGTGGGATGGTTTTTGGTGAGTGCTTTTTGTAGGTAGAAGTTTTAGAATCAATCAATGCTTTACTCTGGAACAGAAATATAGAATTTAAAAATAAGGATGATTCCATTTAATAAATGATTCTAACCTGGGTGTTGAATAAAGTGTTCCTCATGCACTTTTACTGGAAACTGATGTTTTCTTATCAGTCAAATATTATAAACAGTACATTCTGACTTTTCTGACTAAGTGTAGAAACTCGTAGACAGGTCTGGATGTTGAAAAACATGTTTCTTTGGAAAAATCTGGATATGTAATTGGGGTGGTGAAAATATTGCTAGACATGACTGGTCTGATTGGAAATGGTGACTCAGTGCTTTATATATTGTCTAAAAAATGGAAGCTTTACTGGTTTCAATAAGTTGTGTTTGTCCTCCGTCTTGTTTTCAAGCCATTTTTAGTAACATTCGCTCAGTAAAATACCATCTACGTCTACAGTCTTTGATTGTGAACTGCTGTCACACTGGCCCAATTTACAACTGCTATTAACGTTTATCATTTTCTTACACTCTGATTCCAATTGGGTCAATATTAATACAACATATCGCCCTAATAATGCAGGCCAAAGATTACACACACAACGATCAAATGCTTGCAAAAAAGAAAAGCTTTCAAAAACTGGCCACATGAAGAATTTGACAGCGGTGTCAATGGCTTCCACATGAGAAGATACAAACCACTAATGGATCTCAGAACAATAACAAAAAAAAAGCACTGCCACAAATATTAAAGCAATGAGTCTGTTGACCTGATGATGTAGGACAGATTAAAAATGATAAAAATTAATTCAGAAGAGTATGAACTGTTCAAATACACCTTTCAGAAATATTGCGATAGTACCATAGGACAATGTTGTATGAAATGGTAATACCATGGTAAATCACTATTTTCATGTCATTTAAATAAACTGATGCTTTTATTTATTGGTGTTGCCGTAAACTGGCCAAAAATGGGCTATTTCTATTTCAAATAAATCATGTTTTTCATTAAAGAATCCCTCACTTGCAGCAAAGCCATGTAAGCAGACCATATGCATGTGCATGTATTACCTGACTGGTTTCCCTTGCTTCAGAAGGTCCTTCAAGCTTTTTTCATAATGCTCAGCTACAATAACCAGACGTTCTGCAAAATGTCAAGAGGACAAATTAGAGTTCATGGGAATCTAACCCACAACCTTGGTGTTGCAAGCAAGTGTTCTCTATAAGTGTTAGCATCGCATGTAAATTCATCTGTGATTTATTTATTCTATATTTGATTTGCGCTGTTCTGCATGCAACTGAGAAACATCCAGAAAAAAGTCACAGTATATTCAAAAAACGCTATTGTTTTGCAACAGCAATCACTCCAAAATGTACAACATTCATACTATTCCCATTTGAATCACATAGTGAAGAAGCATTTAAAAAAATTGCCTTTAATAACCCAGTCATTCTCCTCAGAAATGATTATTCCCTCCAGCGAGATGATGACCTGCATTCAAGGTCATTTCTCAAACATGAAAGAACGTTATAACTCGAATAAATCTGCATAAATGTCATAAGGACTTCAAACACATGTGTTTGCATACACATGCATCGATCTCAGATGGTTTTCTCATAGGGAACGCGTGCATGATACAAAGCGCATCGTGCATGATAAATATTGAGCTAACAGTCATAAAGCAACTAAAGATAAAAAGAAAATTTCTCACAGGCAGAATCCGCACATGAATAATGTCATTAAACCACAAAGATAAAAATCACTAAGATAAAAGACAATAAAACCCTGAAGAGCACCAGAAAACAAAAACAGACTTGGTGAGGTATTTAAAAGAAAAGAAAAAAGCACACATTTCAACTTAATGACTTTGCAAAAAAGTGCAATGACAAAATAAAGGTGACGTGTGCACTTCTTTTGATCTTAAAGTCTCCAGTACACAGTGTCCAACAGACAGCTATAACTATAAGACAACAAACTGATACATATTGTACAAAAAACTCAAGAGCTTTTGATCTGGCAAGCTCTAATATGATTGGATGACTTTATTCATATAGCACTTTAGATTGTTTCAAAGCAGCTTCACAGAAATAAACAGGAAAATAACAGTGTCAATGTTAAATGTTCATCAGTTATGAAGCAACTTCCATTTCTGCTATAAATGTCATTATCGATTCAAATCAAATTCAGTAACAGTGTCAATGTTGCAGTGTTCATCAATTATGAAACTTTACAAAGGTATCGAAATTGTTCACAAGGTACAACATTGCTACAACAAGCACTTCTGAAAAAAGCCTTACAATTTTCAAAAGATTTTGAAACATTTAAGTGGCAAATTAACTAGATGAGACGCATTGTTTTTTGAGATATTCATAGGAAATAAACTTTATTTATTGTAATTTATTAACAGATGTTACTTTTTTTATCCTGTCGCCCTTAAAAGACATTTCATATTCAGTACCATTATCGATTTAACTGCACTGATACTATTGGATGAGGACAAAACTTGAATTGAATTTCAGCTGAATAATGACACTGTTGTCTTCTGCTTTATAGCTGAAATAAATTGAATTAATTTTTAATTTGAAAAAGTGAAAAGTGATGTGACATGTGGCCAAGTATGGTGACCCATACTCGGAATTAGTGCTCTGCATTTATCCCATCCAAAGTGCACACACACAGCAGTGAACACACACACACCGTGAACACACACCCAGAGCAGTGGCGCCCGGGGAACAGTTGGGGGTTCGGTGCCTTGCTCAAGGGCACCTCAGTCGTGGTATTGAAGGTGGGAGAGAGCGCTGTACATTCACTCCCCCCACCTACAATCCCTGCCGGTACGAGACTCGAACCTGCAACTTTGGGTTACGAGTCCGACTCTCTAACCATTAGGCCATGACTTCCCCAGTTTGGTTACTGAACCAAACTGAATCAACACTGAACTGACTCGAGTTGAATACCAACACTGCTGTCTTCAGTAGAGCTTGTTTCATAATGAACCAAATGTATTTAACTGAACCAACACTGACCTGACTGACACTATTGTCTTGCTACAGCTGCTTTACATTTGTCTCGTTTTTAAAGTTTGCTCAAAATCATTGAAATCACTGATTTTGATTCACTCTTCCCTGTTTAATACTGTGAAGCTGGAACAATCTGTATTGTATGAAGCGCTATGGAAATAAAAGCACCTTGAGTTGACTAGACTTTATCTTATTTGGGCATCTGATGATTTGCCAGTCATGTAGTGAGAAATGCATTACAAAAAAGCGTGAAAGCCATCATACCATGCTTCCCTCTGGAGATGTCCACATATTGGCACAGTCTGGGATGGGTGATGGTCTTGAGGATCTGAAAGCGTCCCAGGATCTTGATGGAGTTGGGGGTGAGAGGAAGCCCATTGCTGCCACACACATCATGAGGAAGAGGAGAGGCGAAGAAGGTGGAGGCCCCCAGCTCCGCATCTCTGAGGGGCTGCATGACTTGCCTGATGCTCATCAAACACTCTGACATGGGGAATATACAGCATACAGAATATACTACTGTTGTATAATTTTAAATTGTTATCAATTATTTCTGTAATGTATAGGCTACTATACATTAAATATAGCATAAACAGTTACAACAGTTCGTGTTACAACAGTAAAATTGTGGTAAATTTTCATTAGGAGTGTTATGTATGTTAATATTATACATAAAATATGAGAACCTAGATTAATCATAACACTAAAGCATGTATATTTTATCTTACAGCATAACTCAGTATTTTGTCTGACACGGTTACAAACTGAACCGATAATATTTTACAATATTTCATTGAAATATACTGTACACACATGGATTTCTGCCGTTCGTGCTTTACAAACGCAAAATAAAATCAGCGGTATACCCCTTTGTCTTAAATGAAAGACTGCTCCATTTGATTCACGTGTCCATTGATGATATTACTGATATATATGTTATTTTGAGAGATCAGTTTAGTCTTCCGGCGACTGTAAACAGCAGAGGCGAGCGATGACGTGTTTATCCTGCGCCAGCGAACAGCTGAATGCCGCGTGACCGTGGCGTCATCATCTTACGACGCCGGTGAGAAACGAGTGTAGCGTGTGGCTTTGTAGGAGAGAAGTGTACGGTTGCAGTTTTATGTGAGTAGTAGAGCTCGCGTTGACGTTTTAATTTATGAGTATCGTCTGTTTGCCTATGCAATGTGTTAGGAATGTAGTTAAAGTCGAGCTGTAAAAGTACAGATGTGTTATGAAGATTGACAGGTGAAGTGACAGTCAGCACTGTATCTATATAAAGTTAATAATGTAATCATGAGTCATGATGATCATTCTGTATGAATATCACTAATCACTACTGAAAAAAATATCGTATTATGGCATATTATGGTAAAATTTCCATCTTTGCGTAGACATCTGCTTTAGAGGCTTAAAAAAGTTAATTTATTTGATAATTTATGAGAAAAAATACATCAGTGATTATTAATATATTGTTATTTCCCTCTTAATGATTATCTAAACATATATCTAAAATGTACTTTGAAATTAGTAATTCTTTAATAGATTGCTGCCTGTCTTTCTTTTACTTGCACTTATGTGCAGTATGTGGTCTGTCAAACAGGTTCATTCATTTGTCCTGAACAAGTCAACAGATAAAAAAATGCCACCATGCATGTCTTATTCTTATCAAATTGCATAATTATACTGTGTTTGCTTAGACCACCTATATATGAAAAAAAGCCTTATTCTTGTTTCATTTGTTTAACATAAATGAGCCCATTCATGTAAAATATAACCTTTACAAATCATAAACTAGTGTAGTCACTTAATGCATGATGGTGTTGTAAACGATAATATGTTATTGTCATACATTAATTAAAACAAAATCCTATTCCATTTTGTGTCCCAAAATAGTCTAGATGCATAGGACATGTCATGTGCTTTTCCTTTGGGTCCGTATGCAGTTATTTGTGGATGGTTACAGTTACATAAATGCATACATCCCTGTGAGATGCAAGTATTTAAGATCATTTAGAATTTCTTCAAGATGAATCGAAGAGAATGAAGTCTTTACTGTGATTTGACTGACGCTGGTGGCCAATGGAAGCGCTGACTAATGTGCGGCACAAGTGCGTGGTCATTATCTCCTCACCATTCAGACTTGCATGACAGTGACAGCTGCTCCTGCAAGCGTTACATTCACTGGTGTCAGTTGGCCTTAAATGTGAACATTTTCAAGGTTTCTTTCACAGACGCCGTTGTTTTTGGTTGCATTTCATACATTTTATATCCATTGCATGACTAACATTCATGTTTATAGGCTGTAATATGATGCTGATGACCACCACTGATGGGCATTATGGGAAAACAGTGACAACTGGGCTTTTTGGGAATTTTTTTTTTTTTGGAAGTGTTTGGGCTCCGGGACTCGTTTTCAGGGGTTATGCAAATGAAAACAGTCCTGTCATGGTGCTCATAAATTCTTCCACCACAGGCCCATTTAAAGCAGTTCAAGAACTTCAAAAACAAGAGACTTTGATCCACGATATTATCAACTCCAGCTTTTTTGTGTTTCTAATTTGCTCATCTGAACTCTTTGTTTTCATCCCGAGCCAGCTGTTGTTTTCCAGCACCACCCTGCACTATGTGTTATGATGTATTCTTCTCTTTTCCTACGCCTTGTAAAAATTCCCTTAGTCCTTTTGCAGTGAATGAGCCCAAGCCAAATGTGTAACGTGTCCATGTTCCTTCACCAGCTGTCTTTCGACTGAATGGGAATCGTTGTTTGATCCGTCACGGAGCCAAAAAGGATTCCTCAATCAAAACGCAGAGCCGAGAGGACAGTGATGCAATTACGCAGTATTTGTCTCATTGTGGATATGAGAACACACATTTAGATGCCATATGGTTTGACTCCATCCGCTTCCTTGTTCAGGAATATTGCAGTTGACCTGGACGTGGCGAGGTGATTCAAACGGTACTGAAGTGCGAACCCAAAGCAGGTTTCGCTGGGATTACGATGGAGAATGTACGCTTTGATGAGGTTTTCGCATGTTGTTTGGCATCTAGCCGATCTATTGTTGAGCATCTGGCTGGTGTCAGATGTTTCATTATAATTCTCCTTCATGGAAGGGGATTAGGACAGAAACTTGGCCACGTATCGGTATAAATTACAAATTAAAGCACCGCGTAAAGTTTGCCAAAACACCTCATGTTTACGTGCGCCAAAGATCTGAAAAGATCTCATTTAAAGAGGTCGTGCTCTCAAGTGCTGCATGTTCCCAAACACGGATAGGATGTCTCTGTGGATCCTCTTTTTGTGAACATGTTTATGAGTGACTAAGAGTTCCTACAGTGTTTGATCTTTTCCTTTGGCTTGTTTTTCAGGTTCCTGGTACAATCCCTGTTCAAGATGTCAGGCCACACACCCTCACTCATGAGACTGGAACAGAAGGCCGCCGAGGCTGACCAGATCATCGAATACCTCAAGCAGCAGGTCCAGGTGCTGAAGGAGAAAGCCAGTAAGTGGATGCATGAGGCGTGCATGTGTACCGATCACGGGTCAATGACCAATGAGGATGAAAAGTAGAGGAATCTTTTAATAATCTACTTCAGAATGCAAATGCTTAGAAAGATAATATTTGCATTCATAGAGGTTTCAAACATTTATACTAGTGCTGTCAAGCGATTAATCGCATCCAAAATAAAAGTTTTTGTTTACAAAATATATGTATGTGTACTGTTTATTTATTATGTATATATAAATACACACACATACAGTATATATTTTCAAAATATTTACGTTTATACATTTATATATTTATGTTATTATATTTTATATTATATATAAATATATTTAAAAGTGCTGTCAAACGATTAATCGTGATTAATCGCATCCAAAATAATTTTTTGTTTGCATAATATACGTGTGTGTTCTGTGTATATTTATTATGTATATATAAATACACACACATACAGTATATATTTTGAAATTATGTCACGTGACCGAGTGTAATCACAGCCTCTGCGATTGAAAAATCGCGTTTTTTTTATATCGCGATATTATCGCAAATGCAATTAATCGTTCAGCCCTAATTTATATTCATATCGTTTATATTTAAAAATATATATTTAATATATAAACAACATATTCTTCTGAAATATATACATGCATGTGTGTGTATTTATATATACATAAGAAATATACACAGCACACACACATATATTATGTAAACAAAAACTTTCATTTTGGATGCGTTTAATCACGATTAATCGTTTGACAGCACTAATATTTAATATATAAACATAACATGTTTTTCTTAAGTATATACATGCATGTGTGTGTATTTATATATACATAATAAATATACACAGTACACACTCATATATTATGTAAACAAAAACTTTCATTTTGGATGCGATTAATCGCGATTAATCATTTGACAGCATTAATTTATACCAATATTAATTTAATAAGGGGGAAAAAAATGATGCATGTATTATTTATAGATATTTAAAAATGTATATTTTAGTTTTACACTGCCTTTCAAAAGTTTGGGGTCAGTATTTTTTTATTTTTTTTTTTTT
The DNA here is from genome assembly GCF_001515605.1 of Sinocyclocheilus anshuiensis. Classification (NCBI taxonomy): domain Eukaryota; kingdom Metazoa; phylum Chordata; class Actinopteri; order Cypriniformes; family Cyprinidae; genus Sinocyclocheilus; species Sinocyclocheilus anshuiensis. Next base: position 1,432,369 of record NW_015537995.1, read on the forward strand.
TGAAAGACATAAATGCTTTTATACAGCAAGCATGCATTAAATTTATCAAAATTAACCATTAAGAGATTTAAAATGTTCCAAAAGATTTCTATTTTAAAGAAATGCTGTTGTTTGGAACCTTATATTCATCAAAGAATCATGGAAAAAGTATCACAGTTTCCAAAAAATATATACCGTTTTCAACATTAATAATTTTAAGGAATGTTTCTTGAGCAGCAAATCTCATGTTTCTCATAAGAAATTCTAATAATTACTCATAAGCATATTAGAATGATTTCTGAAGCATCATGTGACACTGAAGACTGGAGTAATGATGCTGAAAATTCAGCTTTACATCTCAGGAATAAATACAATTTTTACATATTCAAATAGAAAACAGTTATTTTAAAGGGGTCATATGATGCTTTTTTTAAAGATCATTATTTTGTGTATTTGGTGTAACAGAATATGTTGACATGCTTTAATGTTCAAAAAACACATTATTTTTCAAAT
>NW_015537995.1:1433567-1454884 GCF_001515605.1 Sinocyclocheilus anshuiensis
CGCATTTGAACAGTCAATAGCAAATACTTAAACTAGTAACAAAACATACTTACAGTTGCTGATTCAGAAGCGCCAGATTGTCATAGTAAAGTCAGAATTACCTCCTCTCCTAGGTTCACAAAACGGTCGTCCATAAAATGCATTGCTGTTCTGTTGTAAGTAATCTTAAAGATTCCTAAATGCATCTACTTTCGGAAGGCCAAATAAAGTGCTTTTGCTTTCGCCTAGAAACACACAGCGTCTCCCTGACATGGCTGCTTCAACACTAACTGCGGTTACTGAAACCACGCCTTCTTTCTTTGCGTGCACATTTGGGCGGCATTATGCAAATATTTCCACGCAGTGAGGTAGATATGTGGGGGCGTGTTAGAACGAGCCGTTTTAGGGGGGTGTGGCAGAGTCTTAACTTTGATAAAGTATATCTCTTTGGTTTTGAGACTTTAGTCTTTGCAACTTCATGGATCTTATCTATGCACAATCAGCTTGTAACACTCCAAAGAGAAAGGAAAACTTGAAATCGCATCATATGACCCCTTTAAATTGTAGTAATATTTCAAAATAATATTGTTTTACAACATTTTTGATCAAATAAATGCAGCCTTGGCGAGCGTAAGAGACTTCTTTCAAAAACATTAAAAAAATCTTATGGCCACTAAACTTTTGAACAGTGGTGTATATTTTATCATTGTAATGAAATATAAAAAATAAAATAGCAAATGATTAGCAGTAGACAGTTAAGTTGAGAAGTTCTGAATTAATGTGTGTTTGTCTTGTTCTAATGAATGTAATGTTTGGTGTAGTTGTGCAGGCCACAGGGAAAGAGGAAAAGAAACTGATGCTGGAGAATGCCACGCTCAAGAAGGACATTGAGGAACTGAAGAAACAACTTCTGGAAATGGAAAAGAAGAGAGGAGGTATAATATCACAACATACTGTATTCTCGCTGATGTTTTTGAAATGAAATACTAAGATGCTACTTGAAAACATACTGTAACTTCGATTTCAAAACTTCTACAGTCCAAAATTAAGCACATCAACACATGATCGCCAACATTTAAATATTGCTGCTGGGTGGTCAGAAGTGCCTTTAGATGAATACAAATAAATCTTCACGTTGTGTTGAGCATTTAGCATTCACAAAAACATTGTTTTTTTAAGTAATAAAGAAGTAAAATCATTTGGTTTGTTCTTTACAGTGAAAGATGTGTCCATGCCTTCAGCAGAGCCCAGCATCCAGTGTGTCTCTAAACCCACAGCCTCCGAGCCACCTGCCCCAGCAGCCCCTTCTGCTCCTGCCCTAGCCACAAAAACCCCACCAGCCAAAAACAATGATGACGGCAAAAAGATGAAAGCCGAGAAGAAGGGTAAGCATATTTCTGAGACTATAAGAGTTCATCTCTGCCGTGGCGAAGTTTCCAGTGCTGTCGATTCATTTGCAGCACCATCCAAAACGTTTGCGATATCAGAATCAGATCTTTTTTCTTAAATTAGTTGCTAAATAGGGCTGTGCGATATGGACAAAAAAAAACTATCGCGATTTCTTGGATCAATTTTGTGATTTCAATTTTAATCACGATTTTGACACACACAGACATTAATGCATTCAGTGTGAATTTAAAACATATTTCCAAAGGAAAACCGATTAGAGCTTCATCAAAAAGCTGTAACATGTCTCTAGAACAGACATAAGGCAAAATAATCACTAAGTAAAGGTGTAACAAAATGTCTCTAGAATAGACATATGGCAGGAAAAAAAAAAAAATCCCGTGTCCAGGGATTTTTTTTTGCCATGCATTGGTCATAGAGCTCTTTGTGGCGTTGCCTCAGATGCTGAACTAAATTTGTTGAGCCAAGTTCACACGTACTCCGTCTGCAGTGCGTATACAGTATGTGTATGCGGTGCAGAAGCAGCACGGACTCTTTTGCTTTCGCACAGGATGTGTTTGCAGTCCGCTCCTGATCCACGGCTGTTTACCACAAACACAACATTTATCCAATATTTTGATTTCAAATCCAAACGTTGTTTCTGAAAATGCTTTTTCAGCATTGTGATTCTCTTTTATCACAGTACAGTAATACAATCTTTCATAGACATATTCACGTTTAATCTCAATAAATATAACTTGTTTAACTACCACCACGAGTGCCATCTATTATTGCCTTGTTTATCTAAAAGTGCACTTTTCCTTGTTTTAAATCTAGCCAAAAAGCCATGTGTTGACTGTGAAACAGTAGACTTTAATTATATGCATTTATGGTGTAATTACTAAATTTCCGTGTCAATCCATGTTAATTTTTACCGCGAATAATGCGCTGCCACTTTAATTCAGCGCGTGCAGCACAGCAGAAATAGACTCCGTGCGGAAACGATCGCAGCATGACTGCTGCAGACGCACCGCTCCTGGAGCGCACTGCCGGAGCGCAATCGCGTGTAGTGTGAACGCTCTGATCCGTTAACATGGGCGCGGAAACAATACGCACCACAGACGGAGTGTGTATGTGCGTTTGTATGCCCGCCCGGTCTGTTCTGTTCTCGTGCTCCATTTAGGGGCGCTGCATTCTGATTGGTTCGGATAGCATACTGTGGGAGGTCGGGGGCGTGGAAAATCGTACTATAAAGCGATTTAGAAATCGTGCAAGCTCAAATCGCGATTTTATGACGATTTCGATTAATCGCACAGCCCTATTGCTAAATCTACTCCCACAGAATGAAATTAAGTTGCATATAAAACTTTTATGTCTAATAATGCTGTAAATTGCAATTATTAGAACGTGTCAATAATATAGGGCCATAAAAATGACTTGATAAGGCTAGGCTGTGTCATGTCTAGGGGTTAATTGAATTTTTGGGAATATGTGAATGATTTACACTTCAGTTACAAATAGGAACATAAATGAGAAAACCCTTTTACTAATGCACAGTCCCGCTCTCATAAACAATGCAGCATAATGAACGCATTTGAAGCTTGGTAGAGTTTGAGAGGAGGCCATGAGTGAATGTAAGCTGTGGATGCAGGTCAAACTCATTTGGGTTACAACCAGATCTAAAAGCAAACCAGATTTAAAGACCTCACTGATGTTTTCTGGGGGTTACATTTCTAAGTATTCCTGCCCTACAGAATAGAGAATTTGAAATGGCTCAGATCTCCTTTCATGGTTATTTATTATGAAAATGATTTTCATTTCCAATCACTTAAATCCCTTCAACTCGGGAACACTGTTCAATCTAAGTACAGATCGCAGATTGTTTTTGTGCATTTATAGGCTGAGGACAAACAAGTTAACTTGTGTGTTTCCTTTGGGCCAGATGTTAAAAGGAGTTTCATAATTTTCAAATACGACTCTTTTCCTTCATTGTTGATGAATGCTGTGTTTCGGTGTGGATGTAGCACCGGTAGTTCATGCGTATCTATTTCTTGGCAGAACTGCGTGATTTCTCACATTTAGAAGGTTTTGAGGACTCTTGGCACTTTCTCTACCAACATTTTCATAACTTAGGGCCGCGTGATTAATCAAAATCACCATTGAATTCACAATAGCCATGTGTGATTATTAAACCACAAAGGCTGTGATTGAATCACTTAGACACGTAGTCTGCATGCACTGCATGCTTCAAAGTGAAGGGTTGTCTACTGCACTCATTTTTCCTTATTAAAAGTTGGGAATACGAAGTATATTTAACAGCTATTGACAACTTTACCTGAAACTCGAAAGGTTTTCTGAGAAAATAAAGAAGGTTTAGCCTGACCACCTTGCAGTGGTGCGTGAAAATGAACGATTATGAAAGAAAATAGTACTGGCGCTTTCCACACAAAGTGCAGTTTGGTGCCCTCTGACTTTTTCAAGTATTAAAGGCAAAAATTGGTATGTATGACAAAAGATATCTAATATAAAATTAACTTGGCATGAAAAATTGTCATTTTATGTGTGACCTTCTTGACTGCAAACTGATTTTATCAACTCAGAAAAACTTACAGTACCGTTCAAATGTTTGTCACAAATACAGTAAAATAGGAATATTGTGAAATATTACTATAATATTTACAGTACTGCACATTTTAAAATGGAATGTATTGCCTTGATGGCAAAACTCTTATTCATTTTAATGCATCCTTGCTGAATAAAAGTATTATTTCTTAACTGACCCTAGACTTTTGACCTGTAATGCTTTGATTTCCTCCGCCTGGAAATCATTGTGTTCAGTGCTAATGCTTGTATAGACTACACAGAAGTTTTCATTTTCAAGACTCGTAGGGTGAAGGGGTGTTCCATAACGGTTTCCCCCAAACCCCATAAGTCCGGAAACAGTGGTAAAGTCGTACTATTTTCAAATGACTGGAGCGATTAGAAACAAACACCATACTGAAGCCATTGTTGGCACAATTGTTTTGGGCAAAGTTCAAAAACAGAACACAGATGAAAAGCAGACAGTATTTCTAGTTGTAGACCTTTAAAAGTATCCCAACAGCTCCCTAGGGAGCAATATGCACAAGTTAAAAATATCATTCAAAGAGTAGCATTAGAAACACCTCACAAACTAAAGGCACATTTCCTCAGGGTGGGACATGTTCTGTAATAAAACCCCAGAATGACACGGTGTTCCGAGGTTGGTACAATGTCTCTAACAGCTCTACATGCGCAGCTTGTGCTTTTTACTGATATTTACGGTGTGTTGGGTGATGGTTGTAATTGTTAAAGTTAAAGTTACAAACACAAAAATATGTGAAAGACATCATCTGATGATCTGTACGCACTTTTGGTCCAGGAGAGAAGAAGGAGAAGAAGTCAGCGGCGCCTCCTCAGGAAGAGGCGAAAGTAGACGTGTCTCGATTGGATTTGCGAGTGGGCTGCATCATCAGCGTCGAAAAGCACCCTGACGCCGACTCTCTCTACGTTGAGCAAGTGGATGTTGGCGAAGCGGCTCCACGCACTGTTGTCAGTGGCCTGGTCAAACACATCCCTCTGGAGCAGGTACACTGACCTATCTAACCCAGGACAAACACCCGTGTTTATCACTGAGTCCAGTTTTGACGGTCATTGGAATTATCACTAATCACTGAAATGCAACAAATAATTTAATGCATTTATTTAGAACTTGCAAAGCACTTTAAACAATGAATATTGTAATTGCAATTATTTATACATTTTCTGAAATGCACTAAATAATTTAATCATATTTATTCTGTGATTTATAAAGTGAAAGCACCTAAAGTAATTATTAGAATTAAAAAGAAAAATTTTAATTTATGTTTTTAAAATATTATGACATTTTTAATTACATTAAAATCATTTGCATTTAATAAATAAAATTACGTGATTAAAATGCAATTGATTTAATTACAGATTAATTACGGTATTAAATTCTATAATCAATGCATTGAATTTTTATTGTCAGATCTGATTGATTTATAGAATTTAATAATTCTACACCTTTTAAATTAGCTATAGCATGTTGACTTATTCGAAATATATTCCTTTTCGGTTTATATTTAATATGAAAAAAAAAATGTGTTTACTTTAAACATTTACAAAAAATTTATTTATTCATCCTTCCAGTGTCTTCATCATATTAAAGGGGTCATATGATGCTGCTAAAAAGAACATTACATTATTTTATAAAAGTTACGCCTTCTTTCTTTGCGTGAGCATTTGGGCAGCGTTATGCAAATCTTCCCACATAGTGAGGTAGATATGTGGGGGGGGGGTTAGAACGAGCCATTTTAGGTAGGCGTGGTTGACTCTTAACTTTTATAAAGAATATCTCTTTGGATTTGAGACTTTAGTCTTTGCAACTTTACAGATCTTCTTTATGCACCAAGAGCTTGTAACATTCCAAAGAGAAAGGAAAAATTGAAATCGCATCATATGACCCCTTTAAAAGAAACATGAATCATACACAAAACTAACTGAATCATAGCCAGATCTCAAATTTCTAGATTCAGTAAAAAATTATATTTCTTTGTAATTGAGCTAATATTTACACCCCTATTAGACAATGTTTTTGGTATAGTCTGAAGTAATGTGATGGCTATATGTCTCGCTACTGTACCTGAGAGCAATCTTTGTTTGCCATAAAATGAATGCAGCTCTTGTTGATTAGGTGTTATGTGTCAGAATATTGAGAAGGGGGATATTTCAGTTTTACTGTTTCATATAAAACGTCTGCACTACTACGATTCATGCAGGTCCATAAACCTGCTCCATGCAGACAGCTTAGTCTCTTGTGCTTTATTTTCCAGAACCCTGAGTTTACGATTTGTTTAGGGGATTCCTAGCAGCTCGTCAGAAATTATAATTACACCCATAAAACGCATCTGTTCCCTTCATTCATTTAATTTAATCATGTTGGGTTTCCCCCCTCTAGTTATGACTACATCACAGTTGCGTTAAGCATGTTTGGGCATTTATAAAGTTGAAATAATTATGAATGTCTACAGTTCATTTTGTGCAGGATTTGGAAGTAGATGAGTTGAAAGATTATTGCATGTTTATTAGTTTTGTTAAGGGTCTGTTTTGTTCTACATCCCTGGTTCTTGGATATAAAAACAAATAATTCAGCAATTATAAAGTTGCCCAGCTGTTCCTCATAATACAGTATGCTGTTGATGGTTTTTGGTCCATTGCATAACTTCTCATTCTGCCATGCAATAAGTTAGATATTACATTTATAGTATTCTTTTTAACCGCTTAAAAAGATTGCACTCGCTTCCTGTGCCGCCCATTTAGTTATGCTAATTTTTTCCATCTTTAGATGCAGAATCGTATGGCTGTGCTTCTATGCAACCTGAAGCCTGCTAAGATGCGAGGCGTCTTATCCCAGGCCATGGTCATGTGTGCCAGTTCTCCAGAGAAGGTTGAAATCTTGGATCCCCCAAGTGGAGCCATGGCTGGAGATAGGGTTACCTTCCAGGGCTTCCCAGGTAACGTTATATATATTTATACACAAAAGTACCGCAATGAAATACGATATTACTGCCCAGCAGTCCAATGGCATCTACAATCTGCTTTGTGGAGCCAATCTGAGTGCATCATGCTGGTTTATTAAAGGAAAGGCTCTCCCAAAAATCTAATTCTGCTATGATTCCAAAACCAGTTTGAGATTCTTTCTTCTATAGGACACAAAAGTTAAGTAGAATGTTCATACTGAAGCAAGTATATTCGGCTTGCCGCGATAGACGGTGCTGACGGTGATACCGGTGTTAAGCCGCAACACCGGCTACGTCACTTGCCCACCGCGTCACCGACCCCCGCCGTCGTTTTGATTTTTTATAGTAATAAAATTCATTTAGTTCAGTAAAAGAACAGACACCACAATTAAAAACTGAATGCGTCTGCTCAATGCGTGCCGAACGACAGTCGCATCACAGATCAGATTTCATTTCTCCAGTGTAACCCTAAAGTATATGGTAACCAGGAGCTGTCATGCTCTAAATGGACAAGAATACACCATAAAATGATAATAAAAATTGATCCATATGATGCATGCACTATTCCAAGTCTTTGGTTTTTTGATCTTCCTTTTGCTATAGCTCTCAAAGTTTGCAATGTTTGTTTATGAGATGTTGACATCATTGATCAAAACTGCCACAACATGTCTTCATCTTGTGAAGGGTGCTCATATTTATGGGCTGGCCATTGTTCAAAAGGTCTCTTCCTGTTTAAGTGGGCATTTTTGGGGGCTAAAATAAGCTGTAATGTAGACCAGACTTCATGCAGGTAGTCAAAAGTCTTGCTATGTGACTCTCGGGGGTCCGATTCTCAAGATTTTGTTATATAACCACAAGTGTCTGTTTGAATTCTTAAGATCTCTCAATAAAGAGCATGAAGTTCTCTGTTTGGTAACGTAATTGTTTGTGTTCCACTGTATGAGCTAATATTATTTTCCCATTAAAAATAAAAAACAAATTCCTCAGTGCTTAAGGGAACCTCACAAACAATACGAATTTTATTCTCATGCTGTGAAACAATATGGTGGATCTGGCAATTTGGAGGAGTGTAGCATTTGCGGTCAGTCGGACGCAACAACAGGGAGATTCCCAGGAATTGTGTGAATGTGGAGTGCAGAGGAGGACCATCTGCACAGGACACAATGAGAAGAGTGTCTCTTTCACCTTTCCAATTAGCCAAAAAAAGACAAAATGTTGTCCAATTATTTTTTTCCAAGTTAATCACCGTTTTTTTCCCCAAACAAAAACAAAGCACGCAGCAGGAATGAGGCAGTTCTCCAACTTCCTCTAGTTGTTGAGAGTCATAAATGACCTTTACAGCAAAAAAATGGTCCTATCAGTTTATTTTATGATGTTAAATGATTTTTACTACCTTTTTCTACTCTTTCTTGTATTGTTTTGCTGTTTTTCATGGATTGCCATGCAATAGTTCAATATTCTCTCATGTAAAAGTCTTTTTGATTCATATGACGACTTTATTTTTGCATTTTCTGTTTTTTATTTTGTATTTCATTAAAAGTAATGGAGACAGACTGTGACCTTTCTTAGTCCTTTCTCTGCTTGTGAATTTCTCGTCTCATTTGGATTGGAGCAGTTATGATGGTTGTGAAAAGGTCAGCAGTAGAACAGATGCAAATTACAGGATCCCCGTCTGCATTCAAATCAAGCTTTTGAATTCATTTTGGTTTGATTTATGACTGCTTATTGCAGGTAGTAGCAAAAACACCTGTCTTCGTCTGGTTTCCATGAGTTCTTGAGTTTTGGAGCTTCTCATTTTGGCTCGGCTCGAAGTAATTATTTAAACTCGTTCTAGGTTCATTACGAATTGGTCTTGGAAGGGGATATTAATGATAATGAGTTGATTTCAAAAGCGGCTTTTGTTTTAGTCATTTAACAGCTGTTGGGAGAAAAACTAATCAGCTCTTCAAACTATCCGCTTCTCTGTTTTGTTGTTCCAGGTGAGCCCGACAAGGAGCTGAACCCTAAGAAGAAAGTGTGGGAGCAGGTCCAGCCAGACTTGCGCACTGATGACCAATGTGTGGCCACTTACAAGGGAGCTGCCTTTGAGGTCGCTGGCAAAGGAGTGTGCAAAGCTCAGACATTGAGTAACAGTGGAATCAAATAGAACTTTCTGAAAGAATTTCCTTCTACTCTTAACCTCTTGACCTCTCTAACTGCGCTGAAAGAAGGGATACATTTGAGATGAATAAAGTCTTTGAATGCTACTCTTTGAATGTGTCTTTATATGCGTGTTCTTGGTAATATGTTTATACACTGAACTGTCAATAGATACATTTTTTTTTAAAGGAACAGGATTATATAATGATTAAAATTCTAACTTTTTTAAAGGATTAGTTCACTTCCGGAATAAAAATGTCCTGATAATTTACTCATCGCCATGTCAAAAAAAGATGTTCATGTCTTTTTTTTTCTTCAGTCGAATAGAAATGAAAGATTTTGAGGAAAACATTCCATGACTTTTCTCCATATCAATGGGAGCCAACGGGTTAAAGGTCCAAATTGCAGTTTCAAAGGGCTCTACACGATCCCAGCCAAGAAAAAAAGGTCTTCTCGTGAAACGATCAGTCATTTATTAAGTGGAGGGAAAAAATGTAGGGCAGGACTTGACTTTTTGCCCTTTTGGAATTAAGTTCATTTTTATTTTTAACACTTCAGGTTGTATAAAAATAAGGGTTGTAGTTCAAGTCAAGTCAAGTCAAGTCTGCTTTATTGTCAATTCTTCCACATGTACAGCACATACAGAGAATTGAAATTGCGTTACTCTCAGACCCTTGGTGCATACAGATAACACTAACAGTAGAACATCATCCTTGGGGGGCCCCAGTGTTCAGTGTGATGGTGATAGTTGTAGTTCATTATGAATTACCATGAATTAACAGTCGACAATATGTATTGAATAATATTACCTTACATTCGTAAAATGCAATGAAAATTTTTTTGTTTGTGCATTAATTCATATTAATGAATTGAAATAAGTACAATAAGACTAAAAAAATCTGATCAGATGTATATTACAAAACAAATTTAGATTTCGTGTTGACGTTTAAGTTAATAATGATCTAAACTAAAAACATGAATAAAGGTGAAACCATTTGAAACAGGAACACAATATAGCTTGTGCAGCTGCATAAAGTCAGATATCAGCAGCCCAGAAACGTGTAGTCTGTTCCCTCTCTGTTCTCAAATAAGGCGTTTGATTGTTAAGATCCAGAATGGAATAATTATTTTTAATAGGTTAGTGAATCCTGTTCATTTCCTCTGAATTAATCTTATCTGAGCTTGTTTCTTAAAGCCATTTTGATTTGCTGGGTTTTATTGGTCCCTCAAGGGGAACATCACAGACGTTTGCAGAGGAAGCGTCGCTCCCTGCTGAACAGATTCTGCTCTGGTCCCACTCTGTTCTGTTAAACTGATGGATTTATATGTCCATGCAACCCCATTCAGTAAAAAATAATTAACTCCATGAGTGGACCTCAACATCATTGTCATCTAAAGGGAAAAAAAACTTTACTTTTCAGTTTTGCATTGATATGTATCTCTTGTTCTGCCATGACTCCTTTCACATGGAGCTTCTCTCATTAAAACTAGCTGCACTTGCTGATTGATTTAAGGATTTGTAATTGAAGTAACAGTAAGCCATAAAGTGTGTTACCAAGTAGGTAAAGTATACAGTTCATTAAACAATGTGCTTTTGAAATTAGCTGTGTTTGTTTAGTAGATTTGTGGTGGAGATTTCTTATCTTAAGCCTGGATCTCGATGCCAGAATGCTGAGGTGCCCTCAGAATTCAAGAGTACCACTGAAGGAGAGATGGACACTTTTATGTGCTGGTTACGGATATATTGCATGAGGTGTAATGGGGCAAGTGAGTGCTGGATTCATGATTGTTTGTGTTTTATATGCTGAACACACCCCTATGATGAGAGGAAGATTGAAAAGGCCTTCACATGTGTTATTATTAAGGACTGTTACCTGTCTAGAAAGATAAATAAAAGAGGGTCTCTCCATCAAATCGACCAATTTTACCAACAGTTCAAAGGTGCACTTACTGGGTATAACAGTTGAATTGAATGGCATGGAAACAAACTTCCTTATAGATTCTGTAGGGCATAATGGATTTAATGACACCAGGGTTGCCAGGTTTTCACAACAAAACCCGCTTAATTGCTACTCAAAACTTCCCCAAAACTAGCCCAATCGCATTTCGAGGGGGGCTCCCCATTAAAAATCCCGTTCAGGGGCTAAAATACACATTTTTGGCAGGGTTCCCCTGGTAAAATTCGCACTCCAGGGGCTAAATATCACGTTATCGGGTCACTTTAACCCGCAGACATGAAAAACAACCCGCGGCAACAGTGATAAAGTAGCCCAATTCCGCCATAAAACCGCGGACTTGGCAACACTGAATGACACTAGTGGTTACAATTTCCAGCAGCAAGATTGGCAAAAACTTCAAGACCCACAGTTTCATCTGATAAATAAATTACAAATATATGTAATATATATTTCAGGGCAATATATACAGATATACAAAATCAGGGCAATAGTTAACTAAACCCATAAAAAATGTTGTTACTTTAAATAAAATAATAATAATAATAATAATAATAATAATAATGTTAACTGAATAAAATAATTTTTAAAAATTAAACTTTTATTTCAGCTAGTTGGAAACATTTCTCATTTTCATTTAGTTTAACTTGATGTACTAAAAAATAGAAATAAAAAATGAATAAAAACTATATAGACACATTAAAATGACAAAAGCATGACAAAATAATAAAATAAAATTACTAAAATACTAAAACTAACAAAAATATAAATGAAAAGGATACAAAAAATACATTAATAATAACTATAATAGCATCTCAATTATACTAAAATAACACTGGAAATGGTTTCAAACAATGCAAGCTTTAAATTTCAAATGTAAAAAATAAAAATAAATAAAACTTAAATATTCCATTTCAATATTACATAAATATTGTTTCACTAACAAAAATAAAAACAAAAAAAATCAAGAAATTTAGGTGCCATTTTGTATCCTTTTTGTGGAATTGCCATTTTATTGTCTTTTTTCCTAGATGATTTCTGCATTTTGCTCATTTTTAATTTGATTTGTGTTGCCTGTTAGTCGTGGAAAAGTTGTGGCCTAATGGTTAGAGAGTCGGACTCGTAACCCAAAGGTTGCGGGTTCGAGTCTCGTACCAGCAGGGATTGTAGGTTGGGGGAGTGAATGTACAGCGCTCTCCCACCTTCAATATCACGACTGAGGTGCCCTTGAGCAAGGCACTGAACCCCCAACTGCTCCCCGGGCGCTGCAGCATAAATGGCTGCCCACTGCTCCGGGTGTGTGTTCACGGTGTGTGTGTGTTCACTGCTGTGTGTGTGCACTTTGGATGGGTTAAATGCAGAGCACTAATTCCTAGTATGGGTCACCATACTTGGCCACATGTCACTTCACTCACTCACTTCACTCACTGTTATTTGAACCTGTAGATGTGTAATTGCAGAAGCTGACTTATTTGTAAGCATATACGTAGACGTGCTTCCTGAGTTATAAGGGGATGTATTTTCTTACTTCAAATGGCTTTCAGACATACAGGATGCTTGTCAAGTGTTTCAAGGATTCTGATGCTGTTACTCAACATGAAGCACTCTCTGATCACAGATTTGTTGCACATTTGTGTGCCTTTTTGCGGTTGACTGTTGTGACAACACCCAGTCAGAGTAAGGCCATATCCTAGAATTACGTCAAATTTTCCATATCGCTTTAAAACCCCAATACAAACAACAGCAAACAAATCCATTGTTTGGAATTCCTCTCTCCCAAAATGACATTGAATTAATTAGCTGCAAAACTGAAGATGTTGAGAGCGACTGACTCCATCTGTCCATCAAAGCATAGCTGCCTGCGACATACATACATACATACGGATTGATGAACGTGTATATGTGAGAACGCAAAGATGTTTTAGGCAGCGCTTCAAAGCGAATTAACAGCTCGAGACCAACAAAAGTTTAATGGCCTACATGTGCATATAGTCATGAAAATCTACACACTTGACTTGAAATTTACTACATGGTCACATAAAAACTCTGTAAAGGCCTTCGAAGGGTCTGTAAAAAATTATTTGTGGGAATTATCTTTATAAGTAATAATCTTTATCAAGAGACAGAAATAAAAACTCAACAGGGCGAGTGGTCTCTGGTTAAAAGGGACGTTTGAAGCCTGCCCTGCTGTTATGTGTGTGGTTACATAGTTCATAATGCACACAATGAAAGCATAGGAAATCTATTAGCCATGTGAAAACCAACTAAGACATTTTAGTACGTTTTTGCTCACAAACAGCAGCACAGTCTTCCTTACTTGAGTTACTTAAAAGACAACATCTATATAGTGAGATGCTTTTCCTATGCAAATTATATGCCAATTATTCCTCATTTATTCCTCCATTTTTTAATGATATGCACATAAAAATATTGAATCACAGTCAACCTGTAAAGGTTGAAAATACACCCAAAAATGAAATTTGCTGAAAATTTACTCACCCTCAGGCTGATATATTAAGCGCCTTAATGATGGATTTGTTTCTTACGAACATGCAGTTTTTTTACTTCACAGGATGTTAATTGATGGACTGGAGTTATGGTTGTGGATTATTGGGATGTTTTTATCAGCTGTTTCGACTCTAATTCTGTCGGCACCCATTCACTGCAGAGGACCCATTGGTGAGCAAGTGATGTAATGCTACATTTCAGAGCGGTGTAGCAACTGATTACATGTAATCTAGATTACATCAACAGATTTAAAAAATTTGATTATATTACATTACTTGTAATCAGACTACAGTTACTTTTTTATTGATTACATTGATTATATGTATTATTCACACAAGTCTGTCTTTGGAAGGAACACATTCAAATATTTCACACCATTTCCCATCATTTCCTATTTACATGTAAAGCAGGGATTCCCAAACTTTTTTTTATTTGTTTTGTTTTTGCGAGCCAAACCTCTTTGACCTACAATGCATTTTCTTGAAGTACCCTCTGAGATTTTAAGGTAAGAACACATTTGCTTGGTCATGGTTTTCTAACACGTGTTAATGGTCACATGACATGCAGGTAAACAAATAAAATGTTTCATATTTTTTAGTAGGTGTTTTATTTTGATTGTTGTTATTTTAAAATGATTTATTTTATTTTTATTTGTATAGTTCCTTCACAAACCCCAGTTTGGGAAATCATGACAATGTAATGTTTAATGCACTTTATGTTGCTAATAACAATGAATGAAATATATGTTCATTCTTTTCAATTTAATACGGTACAATATTATCCTATCTAAATCAATGTGGTAAATGAGTAAGGTCACAAGTAACCCAAAAGTAATAAAAAAGTAGTCCAATTATATACCTAAAATGTGATTATGTTACTAACTACAATTTTTGTCATGTAATTTGGAAGTAATTTGGAAATCATTTGCAAATTTTCATTTTTGGGTGAACTATTCCTTTAAAGCCAGGGGCGTGTTTAGCGTTTTAGGGCCCCTCTGGGCGAATTTCGCGATCCTAAACATGCCTAAACATGTTATTGCTTAAAGGTAGGGATGTAACGATTAACCGCGAGCCGGCTGAAAATCGATTCAAGTATGTGATGATTCAAATCGGTTGAGATGCTAAACAAATCGCGATTAATTTAGATTATATTTAAATTTAGTCATTTAGCAGATACTTGTATCCAAAGCGACTAACAAATGAGGATAATAGAAGCAATCAAAACTAACAAAAGAGCAATAATATGCAAGTGCTATATTAGTATATTATTATAGTGTTATATTTCAATTTCACAAAGAAACGTGCAGCATTTCGTCCAAGCAAAAATAAAAGGACACATTTAATTTATAATCTGTCTTAAATCTCATTTTGTTTAAAAAAAATTGTGAATCGGATCGAATCGTGAAATCAAAATCGTGATTCGAATCGAATCGTTACATCCCTACTTAAAGGGAATAGTTAACTTATTTAGTCAATGAGCTCCAGTAATATTTTGGACCCCACTGACTTTCACTGCATAATTAAAATCATACAATGTGACATTTTTAAACTCTTCTTTTGTGTTCCACAGAAATATGAAGCTAATCATTTTATTAAAAAGCACTTTCATTGATTCTTCTTTTGTACGTCGTGTATTATTTCAGCTTTACAGTTATTCTCATCATATTTAGGGTATTAGCCCCATTCATTTCCCAATTTTGTAAACAAGACGGACAAGTTGAATTTTTTTTTAATGGTAACATTATGCCACAAGTGTTGATGAGTGCTGTAAATCTGAGCAGGTCGTCCTCACAAACTGAGAGATCGTGCAAGACGAAGACCGATGAATATGACCACCAAGAGACAGAGAACAGCTCTGGAGCCACTCAGAAAACAAGCTAAACCCTGGCAAGTTTCTTACATACCTACATTTCGAAGTCTGCTATCAGTTTAACAACCCAAAAAAGAAGTGAAGAGTTTAATTAGTTTTCAATAATTCTTTGCTTAATTCCGGACCCATGTTCACAGCAGGACATTATGTGAGGAGCTTATGTGTTCCTGTCTAACGCGGGCCACCATGACAAGTTAAACAGAGGCTTTAAATCATCTGCATGAGATCTGTAATGACAGACTCAACAAACAAGAGAACAGAGGGATGCCTTGAAACAAAAGACTTGACATTGCTGTGGTTCACTAATCCAAACACTAAATAACTCTTTTGAATTCATCTCTGTTTAGAATAACGCGAATCAAAGAATCACTGGCCGGCCCTATAGCACAGAATGCGCTGCAGTGACCCTCTTTAGAGGAGTTTGGCTCCAGTTGTGCAGCTGGAAAGCAGAGGGGTATGACCAATTGTGTAACTCAATTCAGTTTGGTTGTCCTGCACACAGCCACAAATCAGGAAGTTTATCAATTAGTCAACACTCATCACTGTTCCTTTGCACATGACAGAAGGCAGAAGGTTTCGTGGGGTTTGTGCTCATGGCATCAGTGTGTAAAGCAGTGATTTTTCTGACGTCACGTCACTGACACTTCACCTTCCCCGTGAAAGTGATGATGGAGAGTTGCCATGACGACCACAGGAGGGCGGAGCCTAACAATTAATGGTGTTACAGTAACAGACACTGCGCCGACAGGGTAAATTAACCAAAGCAGCGCACTTCTTAATTGGTACAGGTTTACAATAGAAATATTAAAGCATCTTTAAACTAGGTGAAATTAATTGCATGAGATATTAGGAACTATTTTCAGAAAATATATTTTGAAGTTTATTTTTCTTAAAACATGGGCACAAATCTAAAAAAATATTTAAATGAGGCTTGTTTTAAAAATATAATTTTTTAAAGTGGTAAGAAAAATATATCCTATAATCTTAATTCATTTTGCGTTTCAAGTAAATTAATCTTGTTTAAACGGTGTTTTTATATGACATATATTATAAAAACTAATTTTTAAGTCATTAAGAATGACTTAAACATAGATCTTAAATCTTTGCCTTTCAAATAAATTAAAATCTCATTTAAAAGATGCTTTTACTAGTCAATGTCAATGTTGGAAGACAATGACATTAAAAAACTGATTAATAATTATGAATTTTGCATTGTGAAATCATCCTGATCAAAAAAAAAAAGTTGGTATTGCAAAAAACCTTTATGTACAATGCAGGTATTAACATGCGTAGTAATGCATTAGATATTTTCATAAATAATTAATGAACAGATAGATATTATAATGTATTATAACTTAAAATTATCCATGATATCATATAAGGTGCATTATAAGGTATAATTAATGCATTTAAAATACTTTTATAATCCATTATATAAAGGCTTTAAGAGTTACCAAATATTTTTTTAATACTCTTTAAAAGAATATATATATATATATATATATATATATATATGGGTAGGTAGGATAATGGGTGTTTATGAAGAACATTAAAACAGTTAACCAGTCATAAGAATTTTTCTTACATGGTATGGTAACCACAATTGTAACCAAAAGTCTTTTGATGTTTTCTGAAATTTGAGGTGTATTTATTGTAAAGATGTCATGTTCGTACACTGTACTCACACTCAGTGTGATTTCAATGATTCTGAAATGTTGTCACAAGCATCATGACTGACTGTGTGCATGAAAACTACAGCAGAAGGGCAGATTGTCAGAGAATAACATCTTAAATTTCAGTCTGCTGCTTACAAGAAGCTACTGAACTGCTTCAGAAGACATGGGGAATCCCAGCGGGGAAAGATTTGAGGTGAGGACCATAATTAGTCCAAGACAAGGACTCCACTGTCCCGCAGGTGAAATCAAGCAAATTTCAGGCTGATGGCGAGATATTAGCCACCTTTGGACAAACGTCGTTTCAGCACCCTGTACCGATCTGTAGTTTTAGGTTCCAGACGTCTAAGGAGCCTTTTTGTGTCAACACTTAGTGCGGTTGCCAATTACCACACTGCTGGTTAGCCTGATATATTCTTAGGTTTGCTGAGTATTACCCACAAAACCTCAGTACATCACTCGAAGCATTTTGAGGCACATTTGAGCACACTAATGGCCTGAAGTCTTATGTTCTTACAGGACCGTTTGAAGCCACTTACCGGGATTTTCCAAAGATATGCTTCACATATGAAATATATTTTCCAAATGTGCTTGCGGCCAATTATCATAATGCAGGCAAGTGTAAGTGATATTAGTACAGTTTGCCTTGTAAATCCAGCTTTGTGTTACATTACACTTGCTATGCCCATCTGGTTTGACTATAAACAAAGACAGAGTTATAGATGCCCGCAACACTGCACTGCCAAATCATAAGTGATGGCTTTGTTTGCCTCAATTTGTCTGTTATGATTTGGGGAAACCCCTAAGCAAGTCAAATACATATATATTAGAGCTGACTTTGAGGATTTTTTTCTTGTTTTAAGCATAAACCTCACCCTTTTTCATGCTTAAAATAAGAAAAAAATGTCATTGAAAATATATTCTCTGAACAAAAGTCAGCGATGTCTTGGAATCTCGTAATGGGCTTTAGATTGCAGTTGAGATTTGATTGTATCTCCTTGATAAAGGGAGGGATGAATCTGGAATACAGACTGTGGAAATTCATGATCAAAGCAATAGAAAGCAGTCATCCTCGCTGTTTAAGACTGTGTCCTTTTACTGATTTTTCCGTAGCGGTGAGTGACGATAGTTTGAAAGGAAGCAGACAGTCATAGATGTCGTGACCCGTTATGGTTTCTGTAGCTGTAGTGCATTAAATTCTGATGATTAAAAGAAAATTGGAAAATCTACGTCATCCTGTGATCCTCCCTGATGAAAAGGACAAAACGTGGGTGAATTCAACCTGCACTTTTCAGCATGCTCACCAAATCATGGCCAGTATTGCCACTGGTGTGTCTTTAACACTTTCAGTACAGAAAGAACAATGTTGTATGACCAGCTCTATTCTAACAAAACTAGTGAAGTGTTATATGCACATTTTAAGGCATTGCAAGATCTCAACTTGGCCAAATTCCTGAGGAGAAGAAGACAATCCTATAATCTCTTATTTAAAAAAAATAAATAAAAAATCCAAGATTGGTGGAAAAAAATGGGAAAAATTGTGAATAAATGTCAAAAAAGTGTCAGATAAAATTGCATTAAATTGGTTCAAACCTAATTAAAAATGGACTGTTTTATCCAATATGTGTGCAACGCATTATGCTTAGTAACATACAAACAAACTCTCTTGAAAACAATTGAATCAAGTCTCTTCCTTTTAGAATCGCAAATTGTATTATGCGTAAGAGTTGCTACCCATTTACAGTACATTCTAAATCAGCTGCTTTGTGGTTTCATTTCAATTAGGATGTTGCCTATGTAGGCAGTAGACATCAAACAGCTAACTAGGTTTTGGAACAGAACCATCATTATATACCTAGGTTGTATAGTAAAGTGGCATGGTTTTGTTACAATCTGTAACTGATTTTAAAGTCTTCAATTATTCCTGTTAGTATGCTTCCCTTTTTTGAGGAATTTGTACATTGAGTACTTTTCCCGTGCTCATCCAACACTGGAGCTATAATTATAATTACGCAATGTAAAAAATCAAGCAAGCACAGATCTTCTGACACAGTCCAGAACCCGCTTCAGTATGTTTTTAGCAGTTTATCTTCCTCAAACAGTACAACCAAATGAAGACCACATGCTGATGGCAGATGTGTTGGTAAATCATGTAAAAGAAGAGACCTACTGGTCTCACAGCCAAACACTATACAAATCAACTACAGCTTGTGTATTTCAAGGTTCTTTGCTTTTTAACTTTTAAAATGTGACCTCAAACCTAACAGATCCCTTCTGGGAGAAACGGGAGCGGGGAGCTTTAATACCTGGAGAAACCCAATCATTAGCATTCCTATTCATCTCAATGGCAGTAGCTCGTCTAGTGAAGGACGAAAGGATGTATGCTATTTGAATTCTGCCATCTTTGTCCACTGACACACAGTTCTGCACATATGTGACCATTTCTCTGGAGCCGCTAGAAAATCATGGCAAGGAAAATGTCCATTTCATATTTTTTTTTAAATCCATCCAAAAATAATCTCACTGCTAAAACATATACTATAATGAAATAGTTGTTGTTTACATGTGACAAATGACATGGGAAAATACGATTTTGTCATATGTTTTGAAGGAGAAGATGGCGTAATTACATCATCTACCAGCAGGGGAAACACTGACCCATTGATTGGGAGCCAGTTTGCATTCTGTAATTAACAAATATTTAACATCATTGCTAATTATTTTTAATGAGTAGTGCAATAATATAACATTGCTTATATTAATCTCCAGCACTGATGGTAGTCCTTTTCCATAATCTTTCTTTCACTTTGAAATTAATTTGTCTAGTTCATCTACTCAAGACTTGTGGTGCTTATTTTTATCAAAGCCTGTGATGACAGACATGACCACATGATGGAGTTCAGGGGTTTACCAGCATCAGCCTCAAGGGGCTGCCAATGCTTCCGCCATAGATTCCAATGCTGAAATTGTTGAAATCTAAAGAATGATCTATTCCACAAGACCAATGCAACTCTCTAAAGACTATTTGTCATAATAAAGCTTTTGGAACCAGCAGAAAACATCTGTGGAGATCTGTAGCAATGTCACGCACAACTTTATATAACAGCATTGTTGCATTCTTTCGATACATTCCAAGTGTTATTATTTCTCTGCTTTTATTTAGTGATTTTCTGCATTTTGTCTTTGTGAGGTTTTTGATATTTGCATTATTGACATCAGCATGTCAACTAACATTACTTGAGAAAGCATCTTCAGTTGTCTTTGTTTTACATTTTTCAAAATGCAAAAAATCCCAGATTTCCAACATGATCATTCTCACCATCCATACTGACATCTGAGTCAGGATTTTGATTGCAGTTTGCTTGTCTTCCTCTCGAAATTTGTCACATGATATGCCACAACACAATAGCCAGCTTAGCTCATCAGAACAAAAATTAAGCTTCTTTGGATTTGGGTGTCAATGCACTGCATTCATACTGACAGAGGAAGAGAGATGGGAAATAACCTTTGACCCTTGCCTTACATCTGGCCCCCATTAGCCCTCCATGAACCTCAGCTGCCATTTAGTGACCTTCTATTTCAAGCACGTCCATCACTCCTCGAACCATCATCATGGCACACAGACACTTGCCAAATTTAAGAACCAACTATAGGAGAAATGCTATCTACTTTGCCTGAAGCCAGAGATCAGGTTACAGCATTACAGTTTTTTTTTCTTTTAATTGGTTTGGTACTATTTTCATAGGTAAGGTGTACATTTTCAAAACTCTTAGTACAAAACTTTAAACTGATCATACCTGTAACACCACTAGTCATTCTTTCAAAACCTGATCTCATGATTTCATTGTAGTTGCACATATTTTCATTTCACATAATCATTGTTTCAGAACACAAGATCATTGTGATATGTATTGAGAACATTTGGTTTAATCACCAAAACACAACAGTAAGATCTTCTTTCATGTTAGTACTTTTAACAATCAGTTCATTCAAGAGCAAACAAAGCAAGATACATGTTTCAAATCACCTTTGTTGCTGAAATAATTACAGTAATACAGGAAATAATTGTCATGTTAGAAAATACACTTACATTACCTAACTTGCATATCTCACATAAAATCCTTAATTTTACAAATGAGGACATCCTCAAAGGGAGGTTTTGGTGATTTTGTCAGGCTTTGCTCACTTCTGGGTACCAATTTGTCCCCAAAATATGGTTAAGTAGGTACACACACACACACACACAC
>NW_015537995.1:1454898-1465663 GCF_001515605.1 Sinocyclocheilus anshuiensis
CACACACACACACACACACACACACACACACACACACACACACACACACACACACACAGGTATTCCATAGGGGTTATGGGTTTTATACTGTACAAACTGTATATTCAATCCCCCTACACACCAACCCTACTCCTAAACCTACGCTTACGAAAGTTCTGGTTTTCCTCATAGAAAAATTACAAATCTCCCACAAGGACAAGGATTTCAGATATTGTCATTTTTATGGGGACATTTTGTCAACATAACATAGTGTTTACCTGAACCACTCACTCACACACACTTACAAAATAGTGGTTATCATCTAAAATTAATCACTTATAGTGTAAAAAGCAATTCATTACACTCTTAAAAATGGTTCAAAACAGCCCAACCGCTGGGTCAAAACAACCCATTAGCTGGGTTTGTCCCTTTTTAACCCAGCGCTGGGTTATATTTAACCCAGCATTTTTTAGAGTGTACATTTGGTTATCCCTAAATTGCAAACAAGTTATTTAGAAACTATATCTATTGAATCTATATCTATATAGATATGTATAGATGTACCAAATGATTCACTGATTAACCATTAAGATGAGTTAGATCAAATAATAGACAAAGGTATTAAACTGAATGAGAAGACATGCAAATAAAAAGTTTGATAGTAAGAGCTTTATGAAACACAGTTACAACGAATGAAACATATATATAGATGAAACACTTATTTCGTGTAGCAAAAAGAGTACTTTGTGATTGTGTGTATTTTACTAAGACAATTGAAAATATGTTGAATTGTTTGAAAAAAGTGCACTTTTGATGATCTGTTGTGATATTAGTACTAAGAGTTTTGAAAATGTAACAGTTGCTTGTGAAAATAGTACCTAGTTCCTCTAAATAAGGATCATTATGTGATTTTAACTTTTGCCTTATAAGTGTGAAGTTTTATAACAAATTATGCACCAGCTGTGCATAAGTTAATTGATAAAAGGCATTGTATGTACTGTATTTTATAAATGATGAAGGTATGATAAAGAGTATCCAATGAGTTTTTATGTGACCATCATATAACAAAAAAAATCAACCCTTTGGTTGTGTCTGTAGTTTCAGAAAAAATAAGTATTTGGACATGACATCCAACACGTCCAGAGGGTTTTTAAGAGTGATGGTGTCAATAAGGGTGGGAATACAGTCTAACATGTCATGGCTGTCTGTTTCTGCCTCAGTTTAGCTCTATAAGTCAGGACGGAGAATGGATCACATGGGAGAGGTGCACTTTTTCTGGGACCAGTGAAAAGAGTCCCATTAAGGAACCACACTTAACTGTCCCTTAGAGACATTATTTAGATAAACACAGCACACCAATGGTCCAGGTGTCCTGTTACCACAAGGGACAGGGGCAAAGAAAAGACGTGAGAGCATTGGGAAAAGCATTGTAGTTTCTATTTTTTGTTATCTCTTTCTCTACCTGCCTTTTTTTGTTTTGTTCCCGGAGAATTTTATAGATCGACACCACGTCATTTCTCATGCAAACACAAAAAAATCGTTCCGTAAGGATCAAAACAAAAGTCTGTGGATCAACAAGGACCCACACATAGAAGAGTTTTTACCCCAGGGTCCAACAGTAGTCCGGGGATATACTAAGGAAAAGCAGAAGGAAGTGTAGTGCCTCCTCTCTGTCTACATAAATAGATAGGGCAAGATTCCTCGACATGAAAGAGGAGGAGGAATTGGCATGAAAGTAAAGGTGAAAGGTCAGTTACGAGCACTGTCATCACCTAAACCCTCCATCGACCCAAAAACCCTCAAGAGGAATGGCAAGAACCCTTGACAGAGAAAATCTGAGGTGAGCAGACTTCAGCTTCTTTCCACTAGTAGTTTGAAATCTAAACAGTGTGTGGCCTGCATGAGCCAAAGCCAGTTGATGTTACATTCACGACTTGTCTTTTTTTCAGAACAGATGAAGACAATTGGCTTTGAAAGGATATTTCTCAGCAACCTTGAGTGTATTAGTGAAGATGAAACATTAAAACACCAGAGATTTCAAGTGCGCTGCTTTCAGAGCCACCCACAGAGTTCTGGAAAGCATATTAAAAGTGCCAGTCAATGTGCTGCACTGCTGAACAGGATGGAAATGTACACAAAGCCTTCATAAGTGCCATTAGGGGATGTTTTGTTCATTAAATGTGTGTCTTCTTAACCAAGAGCTTTTTATTTTTTATTCACAGTGTAAAAGAAAGAGAAAATGAAATGATCTTTGGTCAGTTTTATTTTTATTGTTGGTCTTATTTTTATTTTATTTTTCCCCAACTTTGTCTTTAACTCTAATAAAATGATGCTTTGTTATGATTAAAGGCCCCATATGTTCTATACGAAAAAAGTTATAGTGCTTGGCCACAAAAAAGGCAGTAAATCAATGTTGATGCTATTTTGTGACAGTAACTGACTGTCTGGTTTTAATTTTTCTGTCCGGATTAATGAGTTTCTGAAGAGCATGTGTGAAAAATGTTTTGCATGAGGTTTTCAGCAAACACAATTTTAGTAGTTGCATCAAACTGTAAATTGTGCTAATTTGTCAAAACAAATTTTTATTTACTTATTATTATTTATTTAGGCTTAGCCTTAGCCAATTATGTGCATTATTTACCATTTTTATTGACTTTTTTAATTTTGATGATTTTTTAAATTGTATTACATTTTTACAAGTATTTCTTTTTATTTAAAGTTTTAATTTCATTTTTAATTTTATTTTATGCACTATAATATTTTGTTATTTTATCATTAAAATTTCAATGTGCATTCAATTATGAAATTTATAAACATATACATTTTGTCCAAGATAAACTACATACTAATTTCCAAGAAGTGCTTATGGTATTTTCTTAGCACATGTTTTAAGCTAACCCTCCCTTATATAAGCACACACACACACACACACACACACTCACACACTGCCACCTCTCCTCCAGACACTACCCCTGAAATGTCCTTAGTGTGCAGTTTATTTTTAAAGCTGTTGTTCCAATTTCCATGGATACTTAACATAGTGAGGCACCATTAGTTATATAGAAACAAGTGTTTTGCCATATCCCCATAGAAAAAGTCTCTCAGGGGATCACTACCATTAATTTCTCATGACAGTGCAGAGTTTGGTTTTTTGATAGAAAAGTATCGATTTACTTGCCAAAGAATACATCATTCCTCCCACGGTGGGACCCAATTCTATGTCTTGGCTGATGGCAATAAACAAATCATTAGATTTCCAGAGCTGCTGTAGTGCTAGGAAGGTGACAAAGCATTGGAGCCTCTGGTCTCCTGCAGATGGAGGTGGACGGACTTGTAACATCAGTCTCCAGAGGGGTGGAGTAGACAATTAAACAGGGTTAGGACAGGTTAAAGGGCAGACAGAAAGAGATATTCTCAACACCAGGAGTCAGAGACAATTCGAGGAACAAAGCCAGCCACACGGGTAATGAACCGTGAAAATGTGAAGAAAAGGTACAGCTCTGCATCTGTAATCGTATACTTCTCTACTATATAGTAGGCGAAAACAGTGTATGACAAGATTAGTATATCCGAATTCACAGTATTCATAAAGAGTATAAAAAGTAACCGGATGACCTCTTACTGTGAGATTATGAAGTGTGCATGGACACAATACTATCGCATGAGGTCACGGGAAAGGCAGTGTAGTGAAGGCAGTAAAGTGACATAACAGACGCTGGTAGGTCACATGATAAAAGTAGTATGTCCAAATTACATTCATACTACACACATTCTGAGTACATAGAACATAAGTTTTTAGCAGCTGCAAAGTACCTACTCAAGAGAGTATGCAATTTCGAATTCAGCCCTGGTCGTGTACTGAAGTACAGTACATAATCGACCAATCGTGGCGAGTGAGAATGTGGGATCTACAGAGAATACGTGTACATTACAGTAAAACAAACGATAATCAGTTTAAACTAAAGATTACTGGACTCGATATAGTGTTCCTTACAACTTACCAAATATCCAGTGTCCATAGATATTGATATGCAGCCAGCCTTTGTGTTTCCTGACATTTATATGTGCCTGATTTTGACGCCAGGGAAATACATAAAGCAAATTAGCCTGTGAATGCATTTTGTAAATACAAAATAGGTTGGTCTAAATCCGGATGATCACTTATATCAATGTTATATATATCGTCATATCATCCAGCCCAAAAATGTGTATAGTTTTTGTCAGTGTTTATTTAAAAAACATCCAGTTATGCAGAATTTAAGATGGTAAATATTTAATTGATGAGTTTTTTACCAAATTTTACATATTAACATGAAATAACTGCAAATCCGTGTTTAGCTGTCTGGAGTCCATTTGTTTCTGTGAATTGCAGCGATTCATTTGATTCTCTTTTCTGCAGCTTTCGGCAGTCTGTAAAAATATACCTCAGATTACTTTTCAAATCTATTTGTACAGTAAATCGCAAAGCTCTTTCTCGTTTTAGATGTGTTTTGCCACTCAGTGGACAGAGCTGCAGTCACTCCAGCTGGCGGTGACATCATGTGCATACCCTCTATAGGAAAATAACCAGAAGAATAACAACGTTAAGTAAACGGTAAAACTGTTTGCACTACAAACTAGTGTGTTCGTAATCAAGATAATACATTCAAATAATATGGTAAGACACACCAACTTTCAATATCAAGCAGCAAAACGAACTGTTTTGTATAGCTAAAAATAGTTAGACATGGATGAGACCGAAAGCTAGACCCATAGAATTTACAAATGGCTGCATCCATTTTACGGGAAGAAAAGGGTGGATAATTAGATGTCATACAACGACTGATCTGCGCAGTGCAAACAGCCAAAACGTGGTTATTTTAGGCAATATAGAAATCCTGGCCAGAACGTGTCCCTGGAAAATAGCACGTATAGTCACCTTATTGTGAGGGGAAAATAACCTTGTTCAGCTTCCCAAAGAACCCAGCGTTAAGGGAATAGTGAATGCAGTTTGTTTCTCAAGGGCAGTAACAAAGTTGTGCAGTTGTTTGTTACTGGCATTTCGGTGACGAATGACTTAAAAACAAATTAAATAAAATTAAAGTCAATAAAGTTTTTGTTCCTGTTTTACTTATATTAACATCACAGCTTGCAGACAATCGTCACGCAAAAGCTCCACATGCACGTGACTCTTTAGCTCCGCCCACGGCACGGCTCCAGGAGCTCGACTGTTTTCGGAGAGAAGCGATACAGCTGTATCTGTCTTTTATAAATCTTACAAAACTAAAGACTCTTCAGGCAGCTATGGATGCAATACTATTCTATAGGTACTCAAGATTAACATGAAACTGGCAGAAACTGTGCGTGTTATGTCCCCTTTAAGCTGCTCATTTTTCCAGGTCATTGTTTGTCTAGTCATTAAGCTCATGGTTCATGTTGATGATTTGTTTTATGTCTAGGATTAAGTTCAGAGTTTATGTTTATGGGGCATTACCATCGTACATAAAACAGCACTTTGGTTTGTTATGCCATCGTCCTTGTGTGCTTCATGTCAGCAGCATTACACGACCTACCATGAACCCAGCTGCGTCTATGCCAGGGTAATCGTCCCATAGACTGTTCTGTGGACTGTGCTATCAGGTGGGAATTAATGATGTGGCCTTAAAAGGCATTTTTCGTAATGGCTTAAATGACTTACTGAATTACCTAATGCCTGGGATTGATGGTTCAGGGACTGTAACAAGTATATTGACTATGCCCTGTTGCTGAGCAGTTTCTTACTTACTGTGGGAATTGTGGAATTGGACTCAGCTGCTCCTGGCCACTCAAGTTCCCCTAAACATTGTTTTGGGGTTTGGGGGGCTATACGTCCCAAGCACTGACAGCCACAGAGCCTGGTCCATCACAGACCTTACCGACCATAGCCATGCTGGTCCTTGTTCTCCCAAGTCTGGTTTTGCCTGTGCTCCCTAGTCTAGTGATCCTTAGTCTCGTGTAGCCAGAACTTCAGACTGATGGCAGAAGGTCTGGGAACCTTGGCCGCTTTGAATGGCCAAGGCCCGCCCAAGAGGCCACATGACTGACAGATAAACCAATCAAACCAACCAACGTTTCATTTTGTGTCAAGACATGTTTAGGGAAGGAAATGTCCCCACAATAACAGACCGGTTTGTAAAACTATTTTTAAAGATTTAAAGACATATTTTAAAGATTCTATGCCGGAAACTTTAAATATTTCACATACTTTTGAAAATCCAGTGTTTAGTTGATCCTGATAAGCGCTAATCGTCACAGTTGTAAACACGACGGCTTTCTTATTCCATGAGGGGGTGTGGCATCAGGACATTTTTGTTTCCAGGCTGAACAGAAATCCTGTATAATTCAACCAATCCGATGACGACTTCGAAACTCCTGAAGTGTTTCTGATTTTGTGTGTGATATGCATCAGACGTGATGTCTGAGGCTGGGACTAGGTGATCCTAGAGGTCCTTCTGTTGTCCAAAGGCAACTGCCATCTTGTTTGTCTGGGCTGCATACATTTCTCCTGAGAAGGTAGCATCTGCCATAACCCCTGCTGAGATGTCTGCTTGCCGTGTCACATACAAAGAAGGTCTACTAGCTTCCTGTGCTCCATATCACGCCCACAGGGGCCAGCCATGACTAGTCTGTCACGGCCACGGAGGCCATCCATGTCTGTCCTGCCATGACCATGAAGCCATCCTTTAACTCTCTAGGCTCCTTGCTTCACGGCCTCCATCCTGGTTCCATGTTCTGCTGGCTCCACATTGGCTTCTTGTTCCATCAACCTTGGCCTGGTCCCTGGCTCTGTTCATTGGTCTTGTTATCTTGTTTACCAATTCATTGTTCACAGAACTGTAGCAGTTCACAGCTGTTCATTGTTCCAGATGCCAGGCCATTGTTTATAGCCTAGTCAAGCTCATAGTTCATGTTAATGTTTTGTTTTACTTCAAGGATTAAGTTCATGGTTTATGTTTTTGGGTCAATGGTCGTTGTAAATAAAACTGCACTTGGGTTTGCTACACCATTTTCCTCATTTGTTTCATGCCAGCAACATTACACATAGCAACAAGCTCAGTGGACAAAAATGGGTAGCAAACTGAGGAGAATGTTCGTTACAATATTTAATAACGTCTAATAAAAAAAATACAAATGCTAATGGCAAATTGCCAATCAATTGTAAGTGAAGTCGCATGCACTTCACATAGGGTATAGAGCATTCCTGATCAGTCCCTAGTTAGAATGCTGTCCAAGTAGGGAGCAGACAGAAAGTTAGATCATTTGGAACAGGACCATCGAGATTGTGATGTACTGGCTTGGCACAGACAGAGTTCTCACAATACACACTCAATATTTTGAATTTCCCTTTGTGTGGGCTGAGTGATTGGTAACAGAAGCACAAGTGACCTACACTAAGC
Source organism: Sinocyclocheilus anshuiensis (assembly GCF_001515605.1). Taxonomy (NCBI): domain Eukaryota; kingdom Metazoa; phylum Chordata; class Actinopteri; order Cypriniformes; family Cyprinidae; genus Sinocyclocheilus; species Sinocyclocheilus anshuiensis. The sequence goes on from NW_015537995.1 coordinate 1,462,293, forward strand.
TGAATCGGGGTTAACAAAAGAGCGGAGCTCTTTCAGGACTTTTATGTTATGATGAATAGACCTGACAAGCCAAAACTGAACGCTATACAATTTATGATCTGCTCGGCCACACACTCCACTCGTGAAGAAAGAGTATACAACTGTATTTTCAGTCAGCACGAATTCTCTTTCTTCTGATGTAGGAAAACAACCTGCTTCAAGATTTTTTCCCAGATTTTCCTCCCACGTTCATGACCCCATAATGCGTAATCCTTAAAACAAGATAAAGATACATGAGAAGCAACACTGCAAAATTTTATATAATATTAAATAATACACAAAAGTTTCCTATAAAAACTATTTACTATTCCACTTTTTATTCAAATGTAATCTATTCCTGTGTTATCAAAGCTGAATTTTCCACATTATTACTCCGGTCTTTAGTGTCACATGATCCTTCAGAAATCATTGTAATATGCTGATTTGGTGCTCAAGAAACATTTTTGTTACTATCAGTGTTGAAAACTGTTGTGCTGCTTAATATTTTCCTCTCAGAATTACGACACCATTATATATCACAAAAACAGCATTTCAGATCAAATCAAGCAAAGGGTGTTTTCATCTGATAACCTCATCTCTGCGATATCAATCTGTACGCTATCACAGGTAAAGCTCATATAGGCCTGGATGTTCAAAAGATCTTTTCCAACTTTTCATGAATGATGGGATTGTGGAGGGAGGGAGGGGGTTGCGGTGGTGCGGGAGAGGAAAGACCAGGTAAAGTTATCCGGTGGGAGCCGCCCAATTTGTGTTATCTGCCCATTCATACGGTGGGGTGTGGGGAGGCGGGGAGGCTGCTCTTTTTAACCGCCAGAGGAAGGATGTCTCCTGCCTTGATGAAACTCTGGCGTCCCTTTTGTTGTTGGTAAAAACAAAACAAAAAAGGGCAGTGAGTGAAAAAGAAACGAGGGGGGAAAAAAACAGACCGAGAGGAAAGAGAAAGAGCCAGTCAGTGATAACAATGCAGTCTGCTCGCTTGAAGAGACATGATGTCACCAGGGCACCGGAATCCCTAGTGTGGAGCAAACAGGGTGGGGTACGTTCCTCCCTCCCTCCCTCCAGTTTGCCCCTGCCCCTTTCTCTCGCTCTCCTTCTCTGTCTTTTTCCCTTCATCTTTCTCTTTCCTGTCTGTCTGTCTGTGTGTGTGTGTGTGTGTGTGTGTGTGTGTGTGTGTGGACGTGGGAGCTGTTGAGCACGTAATAGCACTCCTCACAGCTCTACTTCCGAAGAGTGGTCATATGAAACGTCCATTTCCAGGTCAATCATTCACAGCGGTCCCCGATGAGCACGGCCGAGCCTGCAGAAGACTGTCAGAGGATCGGTCCCATGAGGAGGCCGTGTGCCACGTGAGAGGAAGATATGACTTAGCGATCTGTTTAACAACTCAAAACTATTAAAACACACTAGCACTTCAAGAAATTTCAGTTATTTAAATAGCTGACCTTTCATAAGGTAACAACAATGTAATAAGTAATAATATGTTTCTTATAACAAACAAGATGAATTACTTTTTTAGCGAAAACAGGCAATGTAGTTTTGTTCATTTGAATGCATCTGCATTGGGAATGTGCATCTCCATTACTGAGGCCAATACAATATGCATCTCAATGCTTAGCCAATGATACAATACATTGAAGATACATATTAAGCAGCAACCGATGCGATGCATACAGTTTAGAGAGAAGAAATCAATCTACATATAAAATATTGGTCACTTAATTTGTCACTTGATCAAGTGATCACTTTGATCACTACTAAATAATAAAAGTATAGCGCATCTACTAATAATTATATATAAATAAATAGTTTTTTTACTGATGCAAATATGTTAGAAATGATGCATCACGATACAAATATAAACTTGTATCCGATGCACATTTTTTTTCAATCGATGTTGCATCGTTAACTTTTTTGACGGTGTACCATTGCGAACTGCTGAATCTTACCATCCCTAATCTGCATGTTAAAATGAGCTAAAGTGGTGCTTTCCTTTGTAAAAGCAAAATATAATTTGTTTTGTTTTTCAGTTAATTTTTTTTAAATCCCTAAAAAAAAAAGTTACTTGAGAACTGCAAAATAAATATTGCGTATATAATTAACAATACCGTTCAAAAGTTTTTGAAATGTTTGTGAAAGACATCTTTCAAGCTCAAGGCTGCATTTATTTGATCAATAACATAATAAAACAGTAAATTGTGAAATATTATTACATTTTAAAATGTAATTGATTTCTTTGATGGCAAAGCTGAATCTTAACCAGCCATTCTGCCAGTCTTCAATGTCATATGTTCCTTCAGAAATCATTCTAATATTACTGTTGCAAACTGTTGTGCCACTTAATAATTTTTTTGTATATAGTTTGAAATGGAATTTTTTCCAACAATGTAAAAGTATTTACTGTAATTTTAAGTGAATAAAAGTCTTATTTCTTTTTTAAAAATTTGTATTGACCGCAAACATTTGAACTGCAGTTTATGTAACATTATTAGTATAGTTTTTGTTGTTTTGTAATCAGTCTCCACCAGTTAACAGAAGCACACTTGCGTATAAAGCTCGCAACGCAACAGTTGATAACTGCCCTAATTAAGACCTCAAACAAGACCTTTTTCCATTACTTTGGAATGCTTTGTGAATAATCCGGCAGGCATTATCCGTCCAATTAGCCGTATGTTCTTAAAGGTGGTCATCGCCGGGGTGGTCAGAAATTGATTTGTGAGAGGAACTTGGAAAACAGCAGTGCGCTAAACACCTCTGCATGTAATGCATGATCAGGCACAACCCAGCAATATACTGTAGACGTGACTTTTCCGTGTAACCGCTGCTGCCGAACAAGCCTGCTGACAGAAAAAGAAGTGCCTGCCACCCTCGCAGCCGCCTTATTCTCGATCTTTCAGCAATACACAGTGTGCCAGATGAAGTCATGGCCCCTGGCGCTCGCCTATAAACCGGCTCCGTAGATGCCACTGCAGGACTCCAGCGCTGCTTTCAGCGTGACCGTCAGCAAAATGGCAGCGGGCTAATGTGTAAAACAGTGATTGCATCTCAATTAGGGCTACATGTGCTGAAGTGGCCCCTGGCAAACGTGCTCTAATCTGGCCCATAAATGAAACCCAAGTATGAGCTTGCATGTCTCCTAATCCGAGCGCAGCATGTGGTTCTGCCTTTGAGTTGATTACAAGCAGAGACAGCTGGCACTGTCTTTGTACCGAATGCTGTCCGTGACATTCCACCTCCAGTCGATCTCTGGCTCCATTGGAAGCGTCGGGAGAACGTTGAGACAACCGATGAATGTGCTGAATCACCAAGGGCCCTGGTAATTGTTTGGCCTCTTT
>NW_015537995.1:1465791-1466865 GCF_001515605.1 Sinocyclocheilus anshuiensis
CACTCAATAAGCCCCTATCCAGTTAAACTGCCAAAGTGAGACATCTGAACAAAGAGCTCTTTTTGGAGATGTGGAATAACACTGGATGTGGACGGGATGAGGCGATTGGAGCCATCCTCATGGGAGTAGGAGTGGCAGTGTCGTCGCTCTAAGCCGTTGAAAGGTGCACAATACAACAGGATATCATATTGTCCTGTTTGACAAATGGATTCTCAGTGCTGACTGGAGCAACAGCGGTGTCGAGGAAGTTCAACTCAATAATCACTACAGGTTCATAATTACTTCCCTAGAATGGTAATCAGATAACTTTATGGAAACAATATTTCAGACCCCTACAAACTTAAAAAATACAAATGTGACATGCAAGATTATTTAAATACTGACTGAACACAATAACACAACTACAATAAAATCACATAAAGCAACATGACTAAATAAAAACTCATGAAATGCAACATATTTGTGTACTTATTGGCCACAATAAGCCATGCTAATGGCTTCTTAGTATAGGAGAAGATTTCTTTGCTCTTTTTCAGCTGTGGGATATTACTTTTAGCACCTTTAATCATTTTTGTTCTACTTGAATTTTCTGTGTATTATAATATTAAAACAACTAATAAACAACAACTATATACAAAACTTTTACTTTTACAGTTTTGTTAAATGGTATTAATGACACCTGTTAAACAATGTCTTTCCACCATGCTTTTTTAATAAAAATGCAAATAAAATATTTTTCTTGCACAGGATGTGGTTTATAATTCAGTTTAGTACCTTCGAAATCTAACATACTGTAATAAGCGTCAATGGTTTATGAATATTACAGCATCTAATACAGTTTGTGTAATTTATTCAAATTTTTATCATCATCCTGCTACAGAGTCACACTATGGGTGCAGACAATCGCAAGCAGTGCAATATTGAAAAACAAGTAAACCAATATCAAAAATGGATGCAAGTTGGCACTAGATTTTTCAGACTATACAGCTCAACAATGGTGCACATACAGGTGCATCTCAATAAATTAGAATGTCGTGGAAAAGTTCATTTATTTCAGTAATTCAACTCAAATTG
>NW_015537995.1:1467170-1481018 GCF_001515605.1 Sinocyclocheilus anshuiensis
CACACACACACACACACACACACACACACACACACACACAACATGCAATATTACAGTGAATTGTAAACTTACAATCAACTATGAATAACCCCCTAAACCCGCATCACACAATTTTAGTCTTAGTGAGTAATCAGATCAAACACAGTCTGATTTGAACACAGCCGCAAAGCGTGCTGGCTAACCAGCAGTGCCACAATGTATAACTCATCATGTGATTCACTTTATACTGTAGATGTAAACTTGCAGAGATTCAATAATGATAATAGACTTTCTTTGTAGTGGTTATGGTTTGTAGTCTTTCAAGAGATGCACCATAGAAATGAGTCATTTAACAAAACCCTTGATGTAAAATGTGACTGGATATAGCTGTGTAATGAACTGAGCAATGGCTGGCGGAGGTTTTTATTGGACTATTGCTGACAGATCTTACACTCTCACAGCATGATTTGTGAGATCCTAGTGTACATAAACACTCCTCAACTGTTGCTCCTCCTAGGCTGTTGATCAAGGCTTGTAACACTGGCAACCACAAGGAGAAAAGAACAAGATGGATGCCCACTCCTGAGGATCCTCAAATGCTTTGCAAACAAACACTGCCAGAGTTTGTTTGTAGACAGACACACTTGACCCCAAATGTGTTGCAGATAAAAACAAACAGGAAACAGATTCTCATCTCATCCCAGTAACTGTCATGAAGTATGTAGCAGAGCTCCAGCTCATGAGATACATCATGAGTCTGTATCCGAAATCGCACACCACTGAATGAGCAAGGGAAAACCAACAAACTCAGATATTGCATATAAGGACAATAGCTTCTGGCAAAATGTGGAAATTCGTTTGGCGTGTTGCTAACGCTAGATGGGTATTCTCTAACTGCTAGCCAATGGTTGTATACACGTTATTGAGGTGCATTATGGGATTGAATGGGCCTCATTCATAAAACACAAGCAGAACGAATTTTTGTGTAAATCGGTCGTAAAGCTGTTCTGATGTAAATTTTCAGATTCATGAAAGTGTTCGTATTTTCAAAATGTTAGTTGGTACGAAAGAAATGTACACCTGCTCCTTACCACGTGTAAATGGTGCGTAAAACTTTCTGTGTTCTTTTTGGCAAACTGATGACACTGAATTTTGATGCACTGCCATCATAATATTTTACACATTTTTTACACGTTTGCGCATTTATTTTTATTTTTTTTGTAGCTGAGAGTTGATAACTGTTTAGCTTTGGGTAAAACGCAGCGCTTGTCACTGTCACTTTTTACCCAGCCGTCCAATCAATGGAGGAGGGGCGGGACAAATACTACACCGACCAATCATCTTACTTGTACAACAACTGAACAACAGAGAAGTTAATATTGCTGGTTACTGCATTTTTATATTCAGCAATATTCTTCAAAATTAGGTAATAGTAATACGTTACTGCCGTGGATATTCCACATCATAGCGACCAAATCGACAGCTGGAAAAACACTGTGTCACCAAAGTATTCTCAAGTGCCACCAGCTGGTCGTTTTAAGAAGAGCGCCTGACATTTTTTCAGCTGGCTAAAAACGTTTTGGTGGACATGCGTTATTGAATATTTATTGTTAGGCATATGGCCTATTAGTCTTTTTTGCATTTATGCAATATACTGGAGCCAAACCTGAGAAAGTAGACCAGAATATTCCACTGCGTTCCTGGATACCCAATTTGCATCGCTGTAATTCACAGGCGGGGATTATGCTAATTGTGAATGAGTGTGCACGAGTGCCCTATTTGCGAATGATTGGAATTCATTATCATTAATATACACATGTTTAACTATCAAATCTGATGTGTACGAAGCGTTTGTGAATCTGGAGGAGAGTGTTCGGGAAGGTCCGTTTTACGCGCAAATTAGACCCTTCTCCATGAATGAGGCCCAATGAGTGCACTTGATAATGTTTTTTATTTTTTCGTCATTAAACTAACAAAAGTAGATTCGGACACGCACTAGATGCATGCTGTATGACCATGCGCTTCAGACCATGCGCTTAGATTGTTAAAATAGGGCCCACTGTTATGGACGTTGCTATCTTTGATACTGTATTTACTTTAATGACTATGGTTATAGTTAATATTCACAGCTGCTGTGAGAACAAATAAGTTATAAAATATGGTTGCCAATTTCAAACACAAATTTTGTGGGAATCAATTCCCATTCAACAAAATCAAGTCCCATCCTACTTTTTTTTCTCTCTCACAAATCCTGCTGGAAATATGTCATATTACAAAATAGGCAGTAAATGTATCGTTTTGATTGTATTAGGTCATAAACAAGCATATTGTAAACAAATGCTGTATGACCGGGCCCCTAAAAATGATTTGTGTTTTACACAATAGATATTCCTGTTCTTTTGACTTTTGTATTCTGATGTGGTTTTGTTGAACTATTTGTGTGCAAATTTGCATTCACTTTTCTTCATGCTACTAGGCTATTCAAACTGTCAAAAGAAGTTGACTCCCTTTCTGAGTTCAGTCAATCTTGTATCAGAGCTGACGGAAGGTACACTAGAGCCAAAATTGGCCTTTACTTTCCACACAAGCAAAGTGTTTTCTGAACTACAGTATGAACTAGGGTGGAAAATCCAAAACTGGAAAATTCAGATTTTAAGTTAATTTGAAGTATGAGAGCTGATGGCCCAAGAATTTAAAGGAATATTCTGGGTTATTTTCAATGTAATGTCTATGGACAGCATCTGTGGCATATTGTCAATTAAAATAGAGAAAAAAAATCATAACCTAGTTTAAATAAATGGTGAGCTCTGGGTACGAAGAACAAATAATGTTCAGCAAGGCCACCAAAGTCAGTTGTTCGTCCCAAATGAAGCAAAAAGAAACAAAGCAAGCGTACTGCAAACTAATGAAGCCACATTCAATAAATAAAGAAATATTGAATAAATAAATAATGGACCATTTAAGTCTGAGCTTGGAGTGCATTCTGACCTGCTGAGCAAACCTGGAGCAGAACGTTAAAAGCAAATGAAACAAATAAACCAATTTTTGTGACGCACATGACGTTATTCTGCTGTTTACGATCTGTCAGATTCAATCAGCTGTGTTTGGACATGTCAAAGACACATATGCAGTGATGCCTTTTCACGTTGATGCCTCAAACATAAATAGAGATAATATTGGTTGGATCACATTTCATTTTCCTTGCTGTGCTTGACAGATCTCAGAAACCCTCCTAGTTGTGACATTTTGTCTCTTAATTAAAAAAATACACAAGTGGGTCATGATAGATACTCAACTTTCTGCAGGGCACTAATACTGATGAACTTCAAATATCGATAAATAAACAATATTGTACTGAACAGTTCACACACACATGTTTTAAAACAAACTCAAAAGCTTCACATTTTTGCATTTGAGTTATGATTATATATAATAATTATTTTTATTATACTTTCTACCCTATTATATCGATATTTTGAGCCCCTAATTACTCTTCGCCCAATTGCAGTGATTCAAGTGAGGTTTCACAAGGAATAAACTGGAATAGACAATGAAAGATTGAAGAAGTATGCATGCAGTGACCCGCTGACCAAACTAGAAGCGTCCAGTTCAAAGTAAATATATTTCTGTGATGCACATGACATTCTTTAACTGTTTACAACATGATCTGTCAGAGTGAATCAGCTGTGTTTAGACATATCAAAGCCACATATGCAATGTTTCCTTTTCATTGTGATCTTTTGCAAATGTAAATTGAGATAGCATCGCTGACATTGAATCATATTGAGATAATATTGCTCACATGTTTGTTGAGATTCCTCTTAAAAGCATGCACCCAGAGCTTTGAATATTTACTCTGATTGCAAGAAATGTGCTGGTTTGGATACAGCAAAACTGTTGATTTGGTTAATCCAATGACAGATTGTCTCTTAATTCCTCCCAAGTGTAACATTTTTGTCTTCTAATTAAAAAATACACAGCTGGCCTTAGGTTATGACAGGTACATGACTAATTGAAATTCCTGTCTGGCAGTCTGACGGTTTCTGCTCAGTGTGGAGTACTCAGGAGCGAGCCGGACTGATTGTTTCACCAGGAAGAGCTCCAGAAATAAGGGACTGGCATATTGCAGCCAGTGTGTTTGGATAAACTCTAAAACAATTATGACCCGTTTCTTGGCCTCTGTGCATGTGGTAGGTTTGGCCTGATTGAAATGATTTAAAAATCGTAAGAAAAATGGCTTATGTCAAGAGTAGAAAAAGAAAAGAGTAATGGAAACTTTGAGTCTTCGCTTAAACTCAAGCAAACAGAATTCCAGTTTTAACAAGGTCATTGTGAATATCACCTGTGACAAATCTATCTATCTATCCATCCATCCATCCGTCACCAGGAAATATAAACCTGTATTGCTGAGCAAAAATATATCATGCAAAAAATGTTTTCTGACATATTTACATTCATACATACAGTATATATATATATATATATTTCAAAATATGTATCAATGGCCATAAATATATTGCTTAAATGTAGAAAAAAATACAGTTTGCTTTTACCATTTTTTTTTTCTTACTGTACCAGGTGCAGTGTATTTTGTTACATATTTCACTATTCAAAGGTTTGAACAAATATGTTTTGTTCAGCTGTACTGTTTACAAGATTTATTTAACATATATTTTGGCCATAAAAATATTTCGTAAGCCTAATTTCTTTGTCAAAGTCACTTAAAATGCATCTTAAATAGGTCTACTCTTTTTAGAAATCTAAAAAATACAGTTCAGTGTAAGGAATTTTCAGTATTGATTTTTCACAGATGTTTTACCTATATTTTGAATTACGCATTGTATTGTGTCATGTTTTAGGATTGGAAGAAATGTCTAGAAACGTAATGGAAAACGGTCATTTTCTGCCAGGTCATTATTCATTTTTCTTCATTTTCGTCTTACAGCGCAAGTTCACATATGTTAGTTGACTCAGTTTAGAGGAGTTTATGAAGATGAAAAAGAAATGTAATATGTCTGAAATGCAGCCTGGAGGTGAATGCATATGCTCCATCACACTGTGCTGCAACTCTCATGTATACGATGTTTGTTCAAACCCAGCTTGCAAAATTTCCCAAAGGGCCAAAAATGAATTTTTTTTTAATATATCAGAGAGAAAAAAAGTCAAAAAGGCACAGCCGACACACAAAAATGTGAATTTTCCCAACACTAGGTGAGGTCTCATCTGCCACCCGTGTCTGTGTGGCCTTGACTTTCATTTTTCCACATCTGATGTCCAGGAAAGTGTGCCACACGCTACTTCGGGCACACCACCAGGGCCCTCCATCCATCAACACGACCCCAAAGCCTGTTGGCACATCCACAGTCACACGGAGGGCCAACGCTAACAACTGTGTTGGATTACGATGACACATTTGTCTCAGAGGAGAGAGCAGCTTTGGGCCACAGACATCACTTTGAACCAATTAGCAGATTACGGTTGCTGCTCTGTGCTGGTGGGTGGCCGACTCTTACCAACTTCTTATTCTCTTCAGCTTTGGTGTTCAGAAAAGAGGTTTGGTCAGCATTACATTTCAACTCGGATTTGAGGTTCAATGACCATCAAGGGACTTTTCAGAGAATTTGTCTCGCTTGGTTTTTTTTATGAATCCGAACTGATAAATCGCTGCAGCAAAGAACAATGCTTACCTTGGTCCCAAAAGCCCACCCAATGCTAAAGACAAAAGTCATTATTTAGAATGAAAAACACATGTGAAACATAATACAAACGCCTGTTGACCTTGATCTGAAAGGCTAGTATTTCATAATTATTACAGGTTGTGCCTGCGGACGGTCCAAAAAAATTGAGAAAATGATTTATTATGGGCTGCAACATCAGACGCTATAGTTCCTTTAACGGTCCGTAAAATTAAACCACTCAGAATGATTTTCACTAGACCTAGAACACTATGACCAATTGTTTTTTATTGATCTGTTTAAAATAGAAATTCTGAAAAAATACGAGCATAAAAATGTGTCCGTTTTTTTTTTATTTGCTGATCTCTCAAGGTGTTTTTAAGGAATGAATGTGGAAAGTCTCTGTGACGTCAACACTTCCAATGAAAGCAATCAAATCGTCGAGCTGATGAAAGAAGTGAAGCCCAATGTTTGTAGAGCTGCCACATGCAACTCTGTCAGCAGTCTAAAGACTAGCATTTCTTCCAATTTTCCTTTTTATCAAATTTATCATTTCATTTTTGTTATAAAAATCACAAGTTCACTATAATTCGAAAGAAATTCCAGGCCTTCCGAGTTTAACCAATGACTCTGGCTGCGCACACATGCTTTCGGAAACAAAGCAAGCTGTTACTGAACGTTTTGGGGAAAATAAAATTGCAAGAGAGTAGGAATTTTGGCAAAAAATATGATTGAATGAAACATTCCCATTTAAACCTTTATGATTCTGTTAAATGAATCTTCATACATACAATGGCATGATTCATGCCATGCCTTACAGTTCTGATCAGTGTTGGGGGTAATGCATTACAAGTAATGCAAGTTACGTAATCAGATTACTTTTTCAAGTAACTAGTAAAGTAACGCATTACTTTTTAATGTACAACTAATTTACTTTTTCAAATAATGCAAGTTACTTTGTTTTCCCATTCATTCACTGACACCTCCCCAGTCTCTGTGTTCGGAAGAGAAATCGGGAGTAAGTGCAGAGGCACTTCCGTCAGCCTGAGGTTTATTAATTTCACTTTTGGTGTGAAAAGGGTCCTTACAGTAGCCAAAAATTTGACTTTTGGGGGTTTGTTATTAAAAAACAAATAAGTAAGCCTAGCGCCGGTAACAAAAAGTAATGCAAAAGTAATGTAATGCATTACTTTCCATAAAAGTAACTAATGCAATTAGTTACTTTTTTATGGAGTAATGCAATAACGCGTTACTTTTAAAAGTAACTTTCCCCAACACTGGTTTTGATGATGTAAGAATAATTAATAAACCAAACAAATACTTATTTTTTTCTTTGCTCCCAAAGGACAACATCATATTAAAGTTGGAGATAGACAACATTAAGCTGTATCCGTGGTCCAAGAATATTTTATGGTTAAGGGTTTGTCATGTTAACGGCCTTAGACGTTTTATATTCTTTCGCCTACTCGTAACCTGTCTGCCAGAAACACAAGGGTCCAGTCTCCATGTTTTATTGACATGTTAGACTCACGGCCGTTAAGCTAATCGTGAAACAGCCATTGAGAAGAAAGCGAAAATGCATGTTAGTTACTTATGTTTAATGTAGTAGCTAATAAATGTCATTACAGGTAGAGCCACAGAACATATAAAACCACTGAGACTCATTCACTGAATACTGACAGCTTCATAAATGATTTTTTTTTTTAGAAGGTAAAACACTGAAGCTGTTCAGTTTAGAGCTGAAAATATGAGAGCAGCCAAATGCTTGTAATACAAAATACATTCTTTAATCTGTTTAAATCACTGTAAATACACAATGAGACATAACAGCACTGTTACAACAGGAACAAAGTAAGGACTAACCCAGGAAATCAGACATTAAACAAATACACAACACGAGCTCTGCAAAGAAGAAATGTGTTTTGAAAATAATTTAATAGAAAGAGTTCTGCTTGGGGATTTTCATATCTGTGGTGTAAAAACAGAGCTTGAGGAAAATGGAACCACACCATGCTATGACAAACAATAAGCTGAAAGTAAAAAAGGCTTTATGCTACTTTATCCATGTCTGTTCCTTTTTACCAATATATACATGATATACAACTGTTTCTTAAATACGTTTTTGACATTTTTGCATTTTATTTACAATATAAGAGCTTATTAGTTTTTTTATTATTATTATTATTTTTATTCTAGCTAACAGACGGTGTGGAATTTTACAGAATAAAAAGCATGGAATATGATAATGTCATAAAGCATCTGCACATTCACTGAACCGCACTGTAAACAACTTCCCTTGATAATCAGAACCGATTTAGCATTTCTGACATAATAAAAATGTTATCTATTGAATAAAATTATCATACTTCTCAGACAAATGCATTACTAGTGTGTGGCTACCTTGAAAACATACTACTGTTCTTCTGTTCTGGTGTTACACATAGGATCATTTGTTTTAATACAAGCAAACTCAAAGTGCACTTTAAGAAGAGATGTCAGAAATGTAGAAAAAAATTCAACTAAAAATTAAAATTGCTGTTTGTTTTCAGACAACTATTAGTGAACGAGACCCAAAGTCTGTGATGATAATGTAATCAAAAAACAACCTTGTTAATATTTTAGTGGTTATGCAGTGAAAAACTCTTATGTGCATGAAATATTTAATGAAAAAAGAAACCAAATCAGAGCATTCAGATACTAAAACTGACAGCACGGACATACTGAAATAATGCCAGCGCTTGCATCAAACGGTAAATCAGTGATAAATATGGCTTGTAGATCAATAAAACTCCACCAAATAATCTTGAAAAGAGGCCCGGAGTGCTTCCTCAACAGCTATGACTGGGCATCCCACCATATCAGTTCGTTCCCATCCCAAACCCACCCTGTTCTGGCACACATTCACCTGTATCTCACCCTTTCTCTCTTTATCACAGCTGAGTAAGTCCTGGAGAAAGGAGACCTCGTCCACTCCTCTCCCAGCGGGACGCAGGGGCCCCAAGGTGCAGCTTGTTTTGCAGGGGCCTCCCATTTCAGATCCTCTGGCACACGTGCAGCCTGGACCTGGAGAAGGAGGTGGCGTCTTTCCATACCTTGCAGGCAAGTCCTTTGGCGCAGTCACAGCGCTGGAAGATCTCCAGGCTGTGGGAGCCTTTCTTGCGCTGTTTGGTGCAGACTTCGCCCTGCCGCAGCACAGGCTTGCAGATTTTCGTCCAGAAGTGGCGAGCGCAGCAGTAGTCCTCCGAGCAGTCGGACGATCGCAGGCAAGGGTCGCCCTCGTGACCTGCAGGTCAAAGAAGAAGGCAATGGCATTTCTGTTACTCAAACAGAAGAGCGGAACACTAATGATGACAAGGTTATAGAAATGCATGCAGTGTAAAATGCTTTGGATAAAAGCATCTGCCAGATGCATAAATTCAAAGAATCTATAGAACTTAAAGGAATAGTTCACCCAAAAATTAACATTTTGTCATCATTTACAAATGATGTAACACATTGTTTCAAACCTGTATGAGTTTCTTTCTTATGTTGAACACAAGAGAAGATATTTTGAAGAATTGTGAAGAATCAAACATTTGTTGGTACCCATTGACGTCCATAGTGGGGAAAGAAATACTATTGAAGTCGCATCAAACGGTTTGATTACCAGCTTTCTTCAAAATATCTTCTATGATGTTCAACATAAGAAAGAAACTCATACAGGTTTGGAATGACATCAGGGTGAATAAATGATGACAAAATTTGTATTAAGGCTAGTTACTTTGTAAACCAATATTTTCTGGTTAAATGTTCCATATATTCCATATACAGTTCATATTATATACAGAAGATATTATTTGCAGATAATTTTTTTTTTTATGATTTTCACTTTCAGATTAACAAGCCTGTCTGAGTTTATTTGATCTTCCCTTATCAATCCCTAAAAGCACTACAGTTTGTTACATTAAAATGGGCATGAAATGGAAATTCACTCTCCTCCATTCCCCAATCATATTTTTTTTGTGTTCCTACTTAAGAAAATATTTGTTGCTACCTCCATTACTTTGTGACTGTATTACCCCTCCATCAGTCAATGGAAGGACCCAGTCAAAGATGGCATATGGTGGCAATGTGTGCAACTCTTACGCACGCTCCATCTTTTTATGTCTCATGCAAATATTCTCCACAACATTCAAGTGAAATCAGAAAATAAAGTGCAACCAAATACGTCACTGTTACTGATATACATCTACTTACAAACAAATGCAAAACAATTTTCCAGTGGTTGGTGTTCACTTAGTACAGGCTGAAAATAGCGCAAGGGTTTTTTTACAAATTTAATGTTATAGTGTGATTTTGTGTTAAATTAAGTTTGGTGTTATCAGCTACATTTCAAGGTGAATATTTCTGACAAATGTCTTCTAGACATAACATGGCACTGCATGTTGTCTGTTGATGTACTTTTGTAAAGTGCAAAAAAAAAAAAAAAAAAGGGCCCCATATGTTGTTTTGGCTTACTTATAAAACACTAACGCATTTTCTGTACTCCATTATACTAATTTCAATTGCATTACGAGGCCTATATACAGAAACAGTGTTGGGGCCCCTAATTTGAGCAAATCATTTCCCGATATATTAAGAAATTTGGCCCATTTGAAAGGAACCTGATATGCTTGACTAATGGTCCGCTTTACGTTTCAAAGGGATAATTAGTGAAGCAAATATTTATTATGTATATAAATATTACTTAGTCATGCAAGGTTTTCTTTTTTTGAAACAATTCACCATGAAAGCTTTCCCTGCCAAAGGCCTTTTAACACAAAAAGTAGACTTCCTGTAACAAAACCACAGTCTCGTGCATCTTCCATATTGGTTTGTGGGAATTTTTAACAATGAATGAATTCATCAAATCAATCAATCGATCAAACAAACAAATAAATACATTTACTACAAAATATACAATAAATAAATAAAAAAGACTGATTGATTGATTGATGGATTGATTGATAAAAGGAAAAGTTCATAATTTCTTCTAAATAGCAGTCTGTACATTTAGGGTGCCTCAAATGGCTCCGTCTAAATCTCGTGTGGTTTCATTTATGTTTGAGCGTGACTGTGCCGTCAGCATGCATGTTACTGAGGCAAGAATACGGAGGTGTGGGAACAGCACTGCATTGTGATCCTTCCTTCACAGGCCTCCCACTGTGGTTAAATCTTCAAGATATATGAGCTGCGTGTAGTTACAGCCAAATTTGTGGCCCGCCGTTCCCCTCAACACATGCATGCAACCACATCCAGTGAATCAACTCATTGCAGACATAGTTCATAAGTGAGTACGAATATGAAACAGTCTTAGACCGCCCAAGGTACATTGACTGACTGTCTGATGCATATGGCACACAAAACTAGACAGAAAATCACATGCTACAATCACATTGCTTGAGATTATATGTAATTTCCTGAAACCAGGGTACACAGTGAGCGCTTTCGAGGAAAAAAATGAATCACTGGAAAGTGTGTCAGGTTAGAGGCATCATTATTCCGAAAGCTATTCAGTTTATACCAATAAGTCTAAACACTTTGTAGGAAGGCTCAATTAGTTAATAATAGTTAGTCAACATGAACTAACACTAAACGTAGTTCTATCATGACGACTTTTGGAGGGTTTAGCATGGTAAATTACTTGACAATGTTAATGTGTTTGGTCTTGGGGGAATAGATTTGCTATGTACAGAGACTTGCTACCGCTAATACATCCACAGACATGCTGCTGTAAGAAATACTGCTGCTGGACATAACATATATGAAAAAAAAACATACATAGAATACATGATCACCCTGTAGCAGATCTATACAGGTGGAGCTGGGGAAGGTGGAGGGTTTCTGAAGCGCACTGCAACTGCTACAGCAAGCACTATTGAATGTTGAGCAGCGAGCTCATTGGCTGCTGATACAAAAAGAACCAATCAGCTCAGCTGTGCCATGTGATGAAGTCAATATGTCAAATTGAGTTTGACCTATCAGACTGCGACAACTAGAATTTCTTGACAGAACTTTTTTTATAGTTCTGGAGTTCTCAAGACGTCATCGTAGTTGGGTAATCTCACACAAATATAATTTTTGCATTCCCATTTGCCCCAGTAGCCAGTGAAAAATAAATCAATTACAGTGTTTCCATGAAATGAGAAAAAAAAATATTGAGAGATTGATTACATCGGTCAAAAGAGAGAAAGATGTCAAATTTGCCATCTCCGCTATTGTGTTAGAAACACTCACACAATAAAACACTAGTAAAGTATTATAAATGTTAATTAAATTGTTTATAAAAATGAAAACATTTAACACTTAGGTACATTTAAGATGTTAATAACTGTGGAAACATCATCACAGTCTGTCAAAAGGTTTCATACAATACAAAAATTAAAAGTTGTATCTGTTAACATTATTTAAAGGACCTGAGCTGACTGAACTAACCATGAATAGTTGTAGTATGTGGACCTGATTATAAACCCACATTTCTGCTAATATTTTTTGTTTTTCTCAACAGCCTTTTCGGACTGATATTCTGTGCATTTTTTTTTCTCAGAGATTTTCTGGTTTATCATTGGTTGATGGTTCTTCTGCTGCAAACCCGACCAGGCTTTATCCCGCAGGGCAAAAGTCTGCTCGAGTCAATGCTCTCTCTAACCCTGCAGATCTGCAATTTCACAAATTGTGGTTCTCCATTTAGTCAGTTGCTCACCTTTGAGAGAGATCTTGGTCTGAGTTTTGCCGTTCCTCCTCCAGCCTTTTTCTTTGATGGAAAGCTTGTTGTGCTCCTCCATAGGTGACTTGGACAGGGCGCGCTCTGAGATGGGGATGCAGATGTCTGAAGAAAGACAGAAGAGATCCATTGTAACTTTCTTTGAGTTAGTATGGGAAACGATGTCTATCAATGATCAATCAGGAGCGTACAGTTGCTGCAGCGGTTGCCAGGGCAGCACATGCTGTCTCTGTGGCAGCGCTTCTTTCTCCTGCGGCAGGTGAGGCAGCGGGACGGGGCGTGTTGAGGACTGTGGCAGTACGTTCCCACTGTGCACTCTTTATCACTGCTGCATGGATAACCCTGAGAAAAGAATGAGAAAGACTGATCAGATCTGGTTCTTCTCCATTAAATCCTGTTTTCAACACAACACTCAAATCTGGGAAGTTATTAGTTCCTTGAATAGCAAAAAACCTATCTAATGTTACAATAAAGATAAAACAGCAGGAATTAGGGGTGACAATAGACATTTATTTGATCCCTTATTTGAATTAGATTATTACTACCATCATTCATCCTTGTCACCAGCCATATTTTATTTTCATTTTTATGTGACCGCTGAAAATTCTGGATGAAACTACATGCAAAATAAGCAAAGTGATCTGTGCTTCCCATGATAAACTTTTCATGATGGGAATGTGATGAAAATATTGCATTCTGCTGCAGTATATTATTTCTACAAGTTCCTGGAAACATCCCACTAAGTAATATCCCACTTACAAGATTGCTACTTACCAAATAAATGCACTCAAAATATTAATTAGAGTTATTTATTTTATTATTATTTAATTATTTAGTATAAAATGAGCCAGTCTACGAGAAACATGAAAGTAGTGCCAATTTCCATAAAGAGCACACTGATATACAAAGTTGCAATGGATGATGACTAATATTGGGAAACATCAGACGACTGGATCCCAGGATTGACCAATTTTATTTTATTTTTTGTTGTAAGGAGCTTTGTGCCTACAGTGATAATCCCTCAGTATCAACAGGTGGAATGAGTTTCCAAATCTGTGGACATTATGAATTTTAGATTCATTTTTCTGAACAACATAGTATGAAAGCTTGTTTACACTGTGGGATAATGAAAAAAAAAAGGTAATTGCAATGTTTCATCTCAAAATTCAGACATTTTTCCTCACAAGTCTTATGTATATCTCATAATTCTGAGAAAAAAAAAGTAATTTGCGATATATAAATTGCAAGAAAAAAGTCATACTTCAGAGTTTATATCTTGTAATTCTAACTTTTTTCTCATAATTCTGAGTTCTCTGAGAATTCTGAGAAAAAAAAGTCAGAATTGCAAAAAACAAAGTCTGAATTATGAGATATAAACCCAGAACTGTGAGAAAAAAGTCTGTAAGATAAAAAGTCTTATATAAAGTCTTATAAAAAGTAAATATATATATA
>NW_015537995.1:1481028-1482246 GCF_001515605.1 Sinocyclocheilus anshuiensis
TTCTATGGTGGAGACATATTCTACAACATAAAGACATTTATACACAGAAACTATAATGAATATTTAGGTGGACGAAATAAAACAAATGACCACAATGCAGCACATTTTTAATAGTACTCAAATTAGTCTAGCGGGTGTCCAAAACCCCTCCAACATAAGCAAACCAGACCATAAGCACC
Source organism: Sinocyclocheilus anshuiensis (assembly GCF_001515605.1). Lineage (NCBI taxonomy): Eukaryota > Metazoa > Chordata > Actinopteri > Cypriniformes > Cyprinidae > Sinocyclocheilus > Sinocyclocheilus anshuiensis. The sequence goes on from NW_015537995.1 coordinate 1,481,208, forward strand.
TTAATATTTGGTTAAATTACCTTAGGATAAATTTAAGATAAAACTGATAGCTGTAACTCAGCTTGACAATGTTATACAAATCACAAACTCCAGAACAGAAAGCAGCTAGTGAAGATTTAGCAAGGGAAATGTGTTACATCACCTGTAACAACCTTCAGTTTGGCGTCAAATGCAAAACACGTGGTCCAACAAGGGGAGAAGAATATCTCAATATCTAATAACAAAAGAAACTAGTCTGTTTTGTAGATTGACAGACCTTAGAGCAATATTCCTTTCTTATGCAAGGAACAGAATCGGTAACATTGAAAACACATGATGAAACCAGGCCAAGCCACCAACATTACATTCACGAGATGAATAAGGAATGGATGAGGCTCATAAAATGTTTAAATACTAAAAAGTCACTGACCTCAAACATTCAGTATTCATTCACTGCATCATTAGAAAATGATTGAGTACATTACATTAGCAGAAGAATGAACCATGTAAAACAGACAGTTCCATTCAGACATCATAAAAAAGACTACATTTTCCATCCTCTTATTCGTTTCAGTTATATGATGTGCTTAGACGTAAAATGTTCTCAGCTTTCAAGCTAAATTATGTCAACTTAAAGGGGTCATATGATGTTGCTAAAAAGAATATTATTTTGTGTATTTGCTGTAATGAAATGTGTTTATGCGGCTTAAGGTTCAAAAAACACATTATTTTCCACATACTGTACATTATTGTTTCTCCTCTATGCCCCGCCTTTCTGAAACGCGTCGATTTTTACAAAGCTCATCGGTCTGAAAAGCGAGGTGTGCTCTGATTGGCCAGCTATCCAGTGCGTTGTGATTGGCCGAATATCTCAAGTGTGTGACGGGCGGCCTTGAGTGAGTGGAGGCCTGCGGCTAGAGTGAGCGGCAGCTGGCGGATTCGACGAAGGAGCGGCCGGCAGGTTTGCGGCAACCACATAGTCGGTGACGACTCCGGGCTGGACTCCGCTTCGTCCATGGTGAAAGCCGATCCAGCGATCCACAGCGCGAAGTTGATGTAT
>NW_015537995.1:1482313-1491148 GCF_001515605.1 Sinocyclocheilus anshuiensis
TAAAAGTTACGCCTTCTTTCTTTGCGTGAACATTTGGGCGGCGTTATGCAAATCTTCCCACATCGTGACGTAGACATGTGGGGGCGTGTTAGAACGAGCCGTTTTAGGTAGGCGTGGCTGACTCTTAACTTTTATAAAGAATATCTCTTTGGATTTGAGACTTTAGTCTTTGCAACTTTACAGATCTTCTTTATGCACCAAGAGCTTGTAACACTCCAAAGAGAAAGGAAAAATTGAAATCGCATCATATGACCCCTTTAACAATAAAAAACTGAAAGAGACAAACTGAATTTTGATTCCAAAGCTGCAAGAGTCACCCGCATCTCATAAACCGCCAGAGCCAATGCAGACACATAATCGCGTCTGCACACAATCTGGCACATCATCACATCAGGATTTTAATGACCCGGCCAACGCTTGGATACGACTCGTTGATCCTCATCCCTCATTGATTCCAAAGTCTGTTTTTATTCCTCACATACAGTACATTCATGTGTGAGATAAGTGTCACGATGATAAGCTCAGAGACAGACGGCGATGAGGGATGCCCATTGGCCCCTGTGTCACCGCTCTCATGCTAGCAAAAAGGTGGACTTTGAAGACTAAACGTGCCATGCCTTTGAAAATCATCCCCCTATCTGTATTCTCCCTCATGCTTCCAAAAAACATTTAAAGATTGATATCAGGTAATACCCAAACTACGTCAAGTCTTATCTTGTTAGTAGCAACCGATATGCATGCAGTGCTTTAGTAGTTTTTTTTTAAATGGAAGTATTAAAATGTAATATTTTATATCAGTTAAAAAAATTTAATATCTTATTTTTTATTAACTATTTATTTTTTATTTTTGAAATTAATCACAAGTAGAAATGTAAATATATGCATTTAAAGTAGAAAAAAAATTTAAGTTGTAAATATATGGTGCATTTGTTTGTGTGTGTGTGCGTGTGTAACATTTATTATATTTATATATAGTTTAATTATATATTTTTAATGTGTATATATATATATTATACAAACTATATTATATATATATATATATATATATAGATTTCATTATAATTATGTTTTTTTATTCTATTTTATATTTCATTTTATTTAAAAATCTACTAAAAATGCAACTAAATATCTACTAAAAATCTTTCATTTTAATTTTACTGCAACAAATACAAATTTTTTCAGCTACCTTTGAGCCTAAAATAGATATTGTACACTACAGCTTACAAAAGAAACATCTTCAGTCTAATTTCAGTCTACAACTATAGGATTGCAAGGCTTTCTTTGAACCCACGTCTAAATTCATCTACACAACAGACTCATGAAATCCTGAATAGGGTTTTCACACATAAAACCTGTGTCTCACACATATGTTCCTCTAGGGCCCCGGGGCCCAGCTTAACTTGACCTTGCAAAAGCAAAGCTGACATCTGACACCATGAATGGTGTTAGTGAATTGAGAGGGTTTTCAAGAGTAAAATAAACTGTCACTGAACAAACAAACCTTATCCACCCTCAAAGGGCACGGCCCTATAGATATCAGATTGCACAGGAAAGCTGCGCACTCTCCCACTGTTTGAAGCACAAGTTGAAGGCTAATCTCACCAGCACGAAAAAACATAAAAACATAAATTTCATTTTGCTTTATTTCACTTCCCAACAATGTTTTAGTGCTACTACAACAAAGAAAATAATAAAAGATGTGTAAATTTTGCTTTATCTAAATATTTAGTCATTGTTGTTCTGCCTCAGAGAATTATGGAAAATGGTTGTGTTGTTGCAAGAATATCATCTCATAAACCAGCAAAATCCCTGCTAAGAAACTGATCTTAGCTGCTTTAAGATGGTCTCCCAGCCTGGCCAAGCTGGTCTTTAGATGATCTGAAGCTGGTCTCCCAAACTAACTAGCTAAAAAAAAGTGACCGAACCCCTCTAAAACAGCTAACAGACCATCTTGATCAAGTTGGGAGTAAGTTGGTTATGTTTTTAGGTAGGGATAAGTAGTTTTTTATTCCAAGCTACTGTTCTTTAATAACAGGACAAATGATGCATACAAACTGAAATGTGAAGTCAATGTAAATTATCACAATTACAATTTATGATGATCAACAGCGATTAGTTAACCATAATTCATTAACATGCCCTGAAACTGGGCAAGTTGGGCTGTCTACCAGGAATTGCAGCATTGTGGTGTTTTTCAGTGTTATTTTAGTATCATTGATACAGTGCTATTTTATTGTTAGTTTATGTATATATTATTTATTAAATAACATAAATATATATTATTTGTATTCTATATTCTTTAATTCTGTTTTAGTTTTATTATTTTATTTCCTTTTTTTCATTTTAGTCATTTTGTTTTTATTTTGTGTTTATTCATTTTTATTTCAGTTATTATTCAGTTATTTTATAATTCAGTTATTTTAGTACATCAACAAAATAAAAGTGAAAAATGTTTTTATATTTTATTTCAGTTAACATTTATTTTATTTCAAGTAACTTTTTTTTTTTTTTACATTTCTAGCTTTAGTTAATCAACCCTGGTTCACACTCGCGGTGCTTTTCAATGAGCATAATTGGATGCTAAGCATTACATCCATGGAATTCAGGGAATGCTACAGAGATGCAATATCATGCCTTAACACTTTAAATAATGGTCAGAAACCCATGATGATTATTCCTTGTTGGCTGTCTTGTTCCTCAAATGAAGTCAAATCCAGATGATTAGCCTGGTTAGCGCTAAAAAGCTGCCACACCTTTGCCTGTTTTATTTCACCCTCTCAGCTCGTTAGCATCACTAAACAGTCACTTAACCTCAGAGGGGGCAGGAGAGGGCAACCCACCTCGCCTCTTTACAAGCCAGACCCAAACAATCCCCCGCCCCGGTCCTACTCGTTAACGGAACCTCAGCGTCAAATTAAATAAGAGGAAAAGTTAAAAGTCCCAAAGTTGCGGCACTGATGTGAAACAGCTCTCGTGTTCATGGGGAATACTATAGCCTCTTCCCCTCTAGTCGAGAGGTTAATGTGGTGAACGAGTTCTGCCAATCCCAATATCCCTCTTTTTGGGTTGCCCACAACTGGAAATCACCATTAACCCCCCTTGAACATTTACTCTGATCGTCTAAAGTGAGTGACTTTGGTTTGTTTCAAATGTACTGGTAGGTTTATTTTATTTGTGGACAACATCTGACATGAGTTTCACCGTCAAAGAGTTAGACACATTTAAATGAAGTTGTAGCTACTAATAAAACTCTGACATCATGGCTACTGGCCAGCTTTACTTACAGCACCAAACAGCGAACCGAATTCTGCTTGTCCCCTTTAGGACGGATGTATGAAACTGGGTGGCCGTTTCTCTTGCCTGCCTAATTTGCAGCAGTTGGGAGAACGCCAGTGTGGGAGATTTATTGGGAGCTTGTGTTATAATCTTCGCCATATCCTTGAGAGTTAGAGGACTTGAGAGGAAACATTTCAGCAGCTGTGTAATGACATATAAAAATGTAAAGCATTCTTCAGACAGCTCAACCAGATGGGAGAGAAAAATGTAGGGAAAGTGACTACAAGGACATAATGGTAAATTAATTCCAGGCACTCTTCTGGGTGCCATCATTAACTTTTGTAAAGATATTCAGTGCATATATCATTTGCGCTATGTTAGTTAGAGCCTAACTGGGCTCAATTGCTAATTTTTATTATGTCATTTGCATTGTCATTTATACCATAGTTTTGAAACCATATTATGTTTGTACTGATTTTATTATTTTATTTTTCTATGCTAAATTATTAGTCTCGGTATCAGAAATGCTCCTATCTCACACACTACTTTGCATCCGTCTGACTCTAGATGGCGCTATAATAAGCTCATTTACATTTTTGTGAAGAACTACGAAACTGCAGGGGCTAGATTTGTCCAATTCCACCCATAGGGGGCATTACATCAAATAAAATAAAAAATCCACCACCAATTGATAGCAATAAGAAAAAAATCAACAAAAATGGCCACCAACAATCAATGTTGGTGAGCGTGATTTGACCAAGTACAACATGTTCCTGGATCAACATCCTTGTTGATCCTGGAACATCATTCCAACCAACCAATCAGAATTGAGAGATAACAGTTTTAGGCTTACAATCAGGATTAGGCGCTTCTACACCCTTGTTAATCAGCTATCATTTCCCTCTGATTTTAGGAATAAATTATGGGTAAGGTTAGGTTTAGGGGTGGGGATTGGGTTAAGTCTGTATTTTTGGACAGTAATGTTGATCCAGGATCAACAAAAGATGTTGATCCAGGAACATGTCTTACTTGGCATAATCATCAATATATATATTAGGCTATTATATAGTATTATAGTGGTTCAACATAGTGCTGGGTGGTTCATACCGAATACCAGTGTTTATTTTTGTTATGATATGAATTTTTAAAATACCGCAATACCGGTGTATGTCGCTTAATTAAACAACGTTCGGAACGCGACACTGTTTGAAAGGGGTCCCTTTTCACTGTTGCACTGTGGTGAGGGAAGTGATATAAATTTTTGGTCATACCGCCCAGCACTAGTTCAACGCATTATATTGTGTTTGTTTTTTTTGAGTCACAGATCTGATTATTTTTTTCGGACAAGCAAGAAAAAAAATATTTAAAGCACAATGACAATGCCGTGAAGCGTTTTTGACATAAGCTAATTTTATGTGTACATATACGCAACTCGGTATTTCCGCGTGCGCGCTTTGATTGTGTGCGAGAACAGAGTATCGAATTGAGCTCTCTTTCGTTTCTTATTCTTGTGGTTTAAAATTGCTTGAACGTGTAAATTGGCAAATTAATCTGCGAATCACATGCGTGCTGGACAGTATAGGGTCTCGTCCGTACGTATCACCCCTGCAGGCACACAACGTCATAAGACGTTGATATTTGGTTAAATTTTGGTTGCGACGTTGGGTGACCAAAACTCAATGTAAATTCAGCTTCTAATGTCAATGTTAAATTGATGTCCAATACCGACGTCAGCTGACGTTGATATTTTGTTGTTTTTAGGTTGTGTAACCAAAATCCAATGTTAAGTCAACGTCAAATATTGACGTCAACCTGATTTTCATTTTCAACCAAAATGCAACGTCTGTCTGACGTCATATCCAACGTCAACCTGACGTTACATAGATGTCCGGTGCCTGCTGGGACAGATCAACTGCGATCCGTTTAACCCCTAATATGTGACAGATCAGAGCAATCTTTCATTTACTTATTTAACATGAAATCGTCAAATTGCTACTCCATATCAATCACATACAACGAAAATACTGAATAATAAGAACAATCATTAACACACAATAAATAACAGAGTGTCATATCTATACACATTTTTTCCAGAACGTTCTTGCGACCCGGTAGCAATTCTTCCACGGCCCGGTAGTGGGTCGTGACCCGGTGGTTGGGGACCTCTGATCTAGGGTGTGACCCATTGGCACAAAAGAGCTATGAACAATATAACCGATATAACCTGTTTGCATCATCTACAATTTTGTTTGCTGCATCTATATAAATTACTGCACAAAACACACTACATAATCATAAAGTAAAAATACACTACCCTTCAGAAAACAAACAGATAAGTTATTCTAAACTTTTTTTTTTACAACGAAAGATTTTGCTGGTCTCCCCAGCATGGTTTGGTTGGTTTTAGATAGGTTTTGGGCACTTGTTGGTCCAGAACCAAATCACCTAAGACCAGCAGAACAATTTTAGCCAGTTTTTTTTCCCAGCAAGGTATAACATTTCCAGAGTTATCTTTAATTAATATAATTAAATCTCCTAAGCAATTCTTTCAGATTTAGAGAGCTGCCCCAGGTACAGAAAGTTGGGATCTGTCCACAATATCTGCAACATCTGCAACTGGAAACTTCCAAATGAGACAACAGTTGCTCTGTTAGCAATCTACAAAGTTGTTAGCAATCTACATTTGGATAAGCAGCTAAATGTAGCATGACATTTAACTAATATTGGACTGTAGTGGTTTCCACATGTATGGCAGTTGTCTGATCATCCAGACCACCTGCGTTTATGGAGATGGTAAAGTTGAGAGCAATTGTTTAGATGAGGGTCTGGCAGGGAAACTTGCATACTGGAGATCTTCCCACTCCAAAGAGGAAGTGGGAGAGAGAAAAATCCCATCAGCTCCTCTTTTTTTGCATTGAATTGCGTCTGCTCTAAATTACAACATCTGCCTATTTACAGCTGATCTGAGAGACATAACCAGGACCAAACAGCAAAGAGGATTTTTTTTTTTTATCTCAAGTAACAATATTGTGTGTCTTACTGAAAATTTATACTTAAAACAAGTAAATAAATCTTGAGCTTGGCAGGAATCCAGGATTTAACCGACTAGAAATATGAGTAAAGCTTTCAAAACGACATTGGCCATTCAACTGAGCCACAATCACTTTCTGATAATACTCAAGTACTACTGTAGTCATTTTTGAAATAACATATGTTTGAGGCTTTTAAAATTTATTCTAGTAAATGAGCCACATAATATGACATGCCAGTTGCATTATATATAAAGTAAAACTTGGCGTCAGATCCTGTACAACGTAAATCAACACTTTGTCAAACCACTAAATGAAGCCTATAATGGACAAACATGCGAAATAAATCGTCAGAAAATAAGTTTTACGGTGTAACATGTAGCCTATACAACAAAATTAATACAAAACAAGATTTCGGTAACCACTAAAAGTTAGTTTACAAGTCAGTCACACATCGTTAAATTTAAGTCTTTGAGGAGGTAACCATAGCAACAGTTCGCCGCTCGACCGCTTTCCGTTATCATGTCGAACATAGCAGGCTACATCAACAAAAATACTTTCTGTCAGATTTATCATTTTAGTATAGATTGTATAGATCACAAGAACTTGTTTTAAACTTGTTTAAAACACATATGATGTAGGATAATTAAGCCAATCTTGCGATTTTAGGAATTTGGCTTGAAGTTGAGCGGAATAAACGGTTTGTCCCTCAAACAGTAACAGATAGAAATTCCTTTAAAAATATCAGCGAACAATTCGCACACAAGTGACATGTGAGACTTATTTCGTTAGTCATTAGGTAAGTAATAATTCCTGAAGGGTTTTAGCTTAGACTAATGAAATAATGGCTGAGCCGTGGGGTTTACCTGAGCGGGGATGTTGCCTTTCTTCGGGGCGCCGCTGGAGCGGTTGGCGGCGGCGGTCTGTGGATCCAGTGATTTGATAGAGTTCACCTGGGCTTCGCCCTCGGTCCCCTGGGTTTCTCCCATCCGCACTACCGCGATGATCAGCATCAACATCCAAAAGATCCGACTCCGCGAAACGTTCAGCATCCTTTCCGTCTTTTTTTCTCTGAATGAAAATGTGTTGGTTTCTTGAAGGTAAGATATTTCCTACACCACTAGGTGCTTTGACCACCACACTTTGGCTTAAAAAAGTATAAACCCCTTACAGAGCCCATCAAATAAGCTGTCAAATATCAGTGGGAAAAACTTAACATAGCATACAAATTGCAAATAGGCTTAGTGTAATAGCCTATAAGATAAAGATGTGGAGATATTTAAAGCGTCAGGATGCTCTGCCAAAAAAACATTTAAAAATCTAAGTAAGTCGCAGCAAAGAGGAGGATTCCTGTTCGTGTGAGTGTTTGAGAAGAAGCCTGGCGTTTCATGATGTGGGATACCTTCTTTTTATAGGATGTGCTTCCTCCGCCCCCAGTCTGTATTGACAAAAGGATGAAACTGATCTGGTGCGGCCGTTCACACACACTGCTGACTGAAACAGCAGGAAACCATCGCAGCACATTTGCGATAGGCTATAGATGTTTAAAGAAATTATGCTGAACCTGTGAAGCAGAGGAGATTGCAACTTACTTTGATTTTTAAATGTTTTTTGGCAGAGCATCCTGACGCTTTAAATTTCTCCACATCTTTATCTTATTTAGCTTAACATTAAAACTATTCCATGTGCTTTTCAATCAGTCGATCTGCCTGCCTATATGTTTGCAGCATTTAATTTATTAATTTAACTAGTAGGGTATAAAAAGTTATGTTTGTTGTATCTATCTATCTATCTGTCTATCTATCCATCCATCCAGAGCCGGCCCATGCCTTTATGGGGCCCTAAGCAGAATTTTATTTGGGGGCCCCTCGGTGCTGCCAATACGATTGATTATTGTCAATGCTTGATTATTCGCACACTACAAATCTAACACACCCATTATCAATTTTATTTGTTGTAGCTGTGTTGCTTACATAATCCCAATGTTTTTACCCTTCTACGATTTTAACTGTAACAGTAGGAAACCCACAAAAGTGGTCAGGAGTTAATTTGCACTTTAACATTCAAAGTCTTACAGTACTAAGTGGCCTACTTAATGTGTGTACTGTGTACTGAAAAGTAACTAAATAAACCAGCAGACAATGCTTTTACAGAACAGAATGTTATTTTAACAACAAATTATTATAAATAGCAGCAAGCCATCTGTACATAAAAAACAACAACTCTTAATCTATAACTAGCTAATTGAGGCATAATGATATTGGAATATAATAGCAAAGACCCCAAAGGTAGGCTAAGGTAAATAATGTTAAGCGCTTATAAGTACCAAGTTTCTGAAACAGAATTGTTTTATTACAAAAATATCTACCCAGGAAAGTTATTTTTACACAGAAGACAAAAACTTCAATCTAAAACTAGCTAAGTAAAATGTTATATTATAATATATCAGGGTTGCCAACATTGGTTGCCTGGCTGGAGTGAATATATATATATATATATATATATATATATATATATACAGTGGGTACGG
>NW_015537995.1:1491271-1498841 GCF_001515605.1 Sinocyclocheilus anshuiensis
ATATATATATAATGACACACTGCCCTTTACCCACTGTTCGTCTATAGTGTACATTTTTTAACACTTAAAATATTTTAAAGCCTATATTATTTTTTAACTCTACAGTTGTGCAGTAAAATTCACTTTAAAGATTCTTGAAGATGAAAAAAAATGCCAAAAATGTGTCTCCTTGTGGAAAACAAAGACTTTTAAGATGAGAATGACATGAAATTACCAATATAACCAGTAGATGGCAGCAGAGGATCAATCATCAGCTCAGTTGCCATATCCACTCCCTAGTATTTGTCTCATCTTGCTTTTGGATTTATTATAAAATGACTATTATACTGAATTTTTGTACTTTTACTGTACTAAAGTATAAATAAATAAGTTAATTATTAATGGTATAATAATTAAATAATAAGTATTTATTTTAAAATAAAAGTATTTTATCTTTAACTAGAAGCTGCTAAATATATTCAGCCAACACAGATTTGTCTCTGCTGTAGTGTTGTTACTCTGAATTTACTCTGCATTAATGCACAGGTCTATTTGGACATCGGCTTGTCAGATAGTTCATTCCGTCCATTGCTACAATATTTATCACTGTCAATCATAGCAATGACTCGTGGAACAATTTAGCTGATTCACTCGCGTCATTTTTTACACTCGCGTTTATCATTCCTGAAACAGTATACATGAACAAACAAAACTTTTCTTCAAATTTTAAATGGATTATGTGAGAAACCTTTTTTTCTTGTTATAATGGGAAGATCTGCGAGAGCGTATAACTCCGTAAACTTGTGAAAACAATAAGTTCAGAGCAGATTCTGACTAACCTACAGTAAACACCTCAAACCTGATTCTGATCTGACTTGGGCATGACGCATCGCTATGGAAATAATAAGATGATGCGTATAGATAATTTAATTATGTACTATTTTTAATTACCATTGTCCATTGACACAATATATCACCAAAAAAAAAAAAAAAAAATCAAGCTGTCATTTCATGTACTCTTGGGGGCCCCCTGGTGGCCACATTGGAAATGTTTAAGGGAACCGCAAAGTGACGAATATGGCTGGGACATATTTATCAATGTTTGCTCTGAAAGGTGAGATTTTTGTTTATTTTAACATCCTGATCATATGATTCCTTTGCGTCTTCTTTTTTTTATTTTTTTATTATTAGCCTAAATAAGCTGACAAAATATACAATTACTGTAACTGTGAAAGCATGTAAGCTGGCTAACTTACTTTACAACTTTCCTTACAAAAATTAACCATATGGTTTTACTATTAAAATTAATTAATAAATACATTTATTATGTAAAAAAATACATAAAAACAAAAAATGGTTACTATAGTTAAACCATGGTAACCACAAATTAACCATGGATTTACTACACTAACATAGTTAGTGTAACATAGTTTAACCATGGTATTTGTACTGTACAATTACAAATTACAAATGGTAATCAATAAAAAAAAATAAAAAAAAAACATGGTTAATTTTCGTTTTGTTGGGGTCCTCCCGTTGTGGTCTGTACTTGCGTTTCTGTATTTGGTTGTGTTGTGAGTATGCAGCGCGTGCCTTTATTTGGTTGTGTTGTGAGCATTTGCAGCGCGTTTCTTTATTTGTTTGTGTTGTGAGCATTTGCTACGTGTTTTTGTCTTTGATAATGTTGCGAGTATTTGCAGCACATGTGCTGTCAAACTGATGAAGATGTTTTCTTAATTTGCTGGTGCTTTTTCTATTTGCATGTGTTTTCTGAAGTTGCAGCGCGTTGAGCTCTCTCGGCCACCGTAATCTATCCGTCCATCATCATCCATCCTTCCATCCAACTATCTATCTATCCATCCATCCTTCCATCCAACTATCTATCTATCCATCCATCCATCCTTCCATCATCAACCATCCTTCCATCCAACTATCTATCCATCCATCCATCCTTCCATTATCATCTATCTATCTATCTATCCATCCATCCTTCCATCATCATCTATCTATCTATCCATCCATCCATCCATCCATCCATCCATCCATCCATCCATCCATCCATCCATCCATCAAAAGCTTTTTAAAAAACTAAGTAGCCTAGAAACTAGCACAGTTTGGTAAAAAAAAATAATAATTTAAATCTATCAATCTATATTTTATGGGCTATTTGTGTAAAAGCAGATAAAAACATTTCTGCTAATTAAGTATAATAATAAAATCATCTTATAACAGTCTACTAATTATGCCTTGGGATAGACTGAGCGAGCACAAGAGTAGTTTGCTTTCTAAACTTTCATAGATTAAAAACAAAATATCATAAAAAGAAAAATAGAGAACATAAAAAATAAGAATAAACAAAAATTCACACTTTTTGTATGGTTTTAATACAAAACAAATTATGGCTTAGCAAACAATAATAATGATAAACCGCAAATATAATTACGTAATGTCAGTATGAGTCCTCGCTTAAATTCATTGCCAGTGACCAGATGGAATCTGTGAGTTTCTCAGCAGTTGTTTAAAGCCAGGATTTTTTGAGAACACCTGTCTGCTAAAGAGGAGAAACGCATTTCTCAAAGGTTTGGATAAAAACAACATTCAGGATGTTGATTTCAAACAACTGACAAGCTTGAACTTTTACCCATGAATCAGCTGATCTTGGAAGTATAAATTATATGAGACGGCCACAATAATAAATTGCATGTGGAGAAGGACCATGGAAGTAAGTGAACGGTAATATAATGCTGTAATGCAGTCATGCTTTATGATGATGAAATCATAGGGATGGTGTTTTTGGCAGCTAAACTATATAGTGCTGAAAACAAAACCTCACTGGTAAAAATGTAGCCTGAGTGGAAAATATGGTACTTGAAAGTGACTAACAGGTTCAAGGGTGAATAAGCAGTGGAAAAATAAATAAAGCTTCCAATGAGGTTAACACAGAACTCTGGGTGGCGTTCTGAAATTCTGTCATCACCGCAGTGTTAATAAGCCAACCGAGCTTTGATCGCTACGATGTAATGTTTTGTGCGCACGGACAACATTACAGTCCAAAGGCTTTATCGTCTCAAGCCATCTCGAGTAGAGCAAACAAAAGACAAATTTACAGCAGAGATCAGCTGTTGTTGTTTTCATTGAATTTCATTCAAATTCGGTGGCCCACAAGTTCTTAAGCCATTTCAAATGTCAGGCACCATATCCAGGTGCCAACTTCAGCTTGGTTACATCTCACATCAACATGAGTCACGACTGGACTGATTCCAGTAGAAATAATGCCGCGAGAGGTATATTAGAGAAACATCACTCGTCTGTTCTGTCAATGAAGCGTGTCTTATCTCATCACTCTGATCATATGTCGGAATCTACTGTCCTCTGCGTCAAAACTGCAGTCACGTCTGCTTATTTTATTTCTCATTTTGCTTAACATAAACACACTGTAGGTCAACATTTGCATAGTACTAAGAAACTTAACAGACTTAAACAAAGACTCCATTGAAATTTTCCATTTGTTGGTGTTCTTTGCAGTGTCCATAACGGGCACAAACAACGGCTATGTTTAAATTAACATACTACTGTTACTATTTTTGCAGTATATAGTATGTACACTATGCTTACTATGTAAACAGAACATGAGGTCACTGGACAACGATTTGACAAACAGTTGCATTTTTAAAAATAAAGATTCCAAAAGGCAATGTGATGTCATAGAAGAACAAATTTTATTTATTTTTTTTTTTAATGTGAAGAACATTTTAATAATCAAAACCATAGATGCCAATAAAGAACCTTTATTTTTTAAGCGTGTACACTTTGGTGTGTAGGTAGTATTTGGCAGTATGTTGTTCAGCATGCACCAATCTAAAAAACTGAGGGGCAGAGCACATTACGAATAATCAATAATAATATTTAGGTGATGTGCAATAGCCATTACTGCATGTTCATTCATTCAAATGCTGATGCAACTGGTTGTGTGTTTTTAAAATTGTCGTTTCAGTGGCCAACTACTAATCCAAAATTAAACTTAAAATATAAAGATGCTAACAAAAATCGAAAATATAGTAAATATTATAATAAAGAATAATAACCCCAGGTTATTATTTTTTATTATAATATTTATTATATTTGCAATTTTTGTTAGCGATTTTTGTGTTGGTCTAAATAACTGCTAAAATAATTATTTTAACAAAATGTCTTTATTCTTTCTTTTTTTTCATGCTTGCATAGATGGGTCGTTTTTGATGGGTCTTATTTAGGGAATCAAAGTTATAGCTTGTGAATGAGCCTGTTGAGGGTTTGAACCTGCAGCATTTGGGTATCACACCCAGATATTTAACCACTAAGCCAAACCACCCAAAATAAAACTTTTTAATGACAAATGAAACCTGAAATTCAGACCCACCTCAGTGCTGCCAAATATACAGTATGTATGTATGAAACAGGTCTATACATTAATAAAACGCTGCCACATAAAACATGCGTCTTGTTAAATGGAATTATGATTGGAACAAAACAATTTGCTATCGCATTTATCCATTTCATCGGAAAAATGTTTCTAAGATTCTGACCCCTTTGAAAACCTTTGTCCCAAACCATGTTGTTTCCCGAATGTATTTTTCAACAAATGATGAAAAACAGGTGTGTGTGGTTACTTGTTTTATTTCTGTAAATCAATTACCCATAAAATTCTGCTAGAAGTCATGGCTTTCTAGATAAGTGAATACGCAAAAGAAGTGTTTTATCTTTTGCCAAGAGTAAAACAACAGGGAAAACTGAGGCCATGATTTGCATTCCATAAACAAATGCTGAAATCACTAAATAATCAGCAATGTATTATTCATGTCTCAAACAGTCAATGTTTTTCTTATTTTCGTAATAATTTTGAAATAATTATTTTGGGCAGAGATTTAGACAGAAAATAGAAAATAATTATACATTAAAAAAAATAATAAAATTATAATCTCTAGCTAACAATTAAATATAAAGAATTTTAAATAAAAGATATATGACAAAGTGAAAGAGAAACTAAGAAATTACTATTTTGGTTTACTTATTTTTTTTCTTTTATTTTGTGCTACTGATAACTGATTTTATTTGTAATAATCTGTAATAATATCACTTATTTTGTTATTTTTGTTGTTGTTGCACTATTTTCTTTAGCATGTTCTTAATAAAATGACCTTCCAAATCATAGCAGAGACAAACCTCTCAAACCTTCATCAGATTTGGTCAGCTGATTCAGAGAGCTTACTCCTCAAGATCCCTAAATTCCAGGAAGTCTTGGTGGTGGAATTTTTCTCTGGAATGGTGGGTGATAACCTCTCCTACGCTGTCCCCTTTTTTTCTGGAAGATGGGTTGGGCCATTTCCCTAAAAGTCACAAAACGGTCGAAGCATGAATGCAGCTTCTTGACATCTTAATGACTCAGATTTTTTAATTGATAACAGTGACCGCTCTTTAACCACATGAAGGGAAGCTGCTGTTAAATTACAGCCTTAAAGGCATAGTCTCTGACTCAAACCCAAGCAGCCTGATCTGGGTTAATATGACTACGCCTCAGGCTTTGAAGACTTAGTGAGAAGCAAGTCACCTTGAGTGCCAGATATTGAGAAATATTTGATGAGTTATCCTAAAAGACCTTGAATCCATAAAGTGGGGTTTTTCCTGGAGTTACACACAGCTTGATTTCAGCGCTGCATATTTTAAAAGTGTTACAGGCATCAGTGTGTTCTACATTTATATCTTATCCATATGGTCTTGGATTTTGAGAAAAGCCCCTGAAGAAGCTACCATTGGCCTCATAGTACTGGCATCATTACTCCAGTCTTCAGCGTCACATGATCCTTCAGAAATCATTCTAATATGCTTATTTGCTTTTGTGTGCATTTTTACAAATACGCCTTTTTTAGTAACCAAAAACATTTGCATATGAAAAATGACTTAATGTCAACCTGAAATGGTATTCTTAATCCATTTTACTTTAAGAAATCAATTTGGATTTCATGTTGAAGTTCTTGTAAATTCCCAGATCACCATGAACACAGCAGTCACACTTGAAGAAGCGCTTCATTTAAAATTTTCGTTAAATTTTAAAATGTTAATAGTATTCCATCTTGTATTATCTGTATGGCTGTATATCTAAATAAAAGTTCTACACAGGACGTGACGGATCCCAGGAATTGCAACTTGGAGCCAGTTCATCTATTTAGATTCACGATGTGCCCCAAACCGCTCTCATGATAAACCGTGATTTTACAAATATTCCACTAAATCAGTCCAGTCAACCATAAAACAGCAATGCTATCGTGTCGGTATGTTAATAGCATGCTGAAATGCAACAGAACACAATATACTTGAGTGCAATTATTGTTGTGTAATTATAGCAGTGTACACACTTCTGATTGGGTTAGTCAGGAATAGGGTTTTAATGATAGACAAACAGATCTTTAAATGTAAATCAGACACAGAGGCATTGTTGTTTGTGTTCTGTTCTGCTAGTAAAGGTCTGCAAATGTTTTTGTGAGTTTTGCCTTATATTGAGTACATGGTGAACAGCCATCAACACTCAATTTCAGAGCAAATAAAACTTGACATCATCTGGAGTACCAGATGGAATCTGATCCGTGGAATCAGCAAATTTATTGTTGCATTTTCCACACTGATTTTGAGGGGGAAAACACTGGAATTCTGGGGTTAGTTCGCACAAAAATGAAAATTCTGCATTTACACACAATTTAAAAAATGAAGGTTCCAAAAAGGAGTTTTCACACCAACACCATAGAACATACAAATAAACTACAAAGATCCTTTCATTGAAAGTACTTAAAAGCACCATTTTTTTTTCTTAGATGAACATTTTAATAATATAAAGAACCTTTTTTCACTATAAAGATGTGTTTGTGGAATGGAAAGGTTCCTTGGATGTTAAAGGGATAGTTCACCCAAAAATCCATCCAAGATGTAGGTGACTTTGTTTCTTCAGTAGAACACAAACAAAGATTTTTAACTCAAACCTTTGAAGTCTGTCAGTCTTATAATGGAGGTGAATGGGAATCACGGCTTTGAGAGTAAAAAAAACATACACAAACAAAACCAAATTAAACCCTACGGCTCGTGATGATACATTGATGTGTAAAGACACGAAACGATCGGTCTGTGCAAGAAACTGAACAGTATTTATATAGTTTTTTTTTACCTCTGATGCACTGCAATGTCTGAACTGTCCTGAGCGCGTCCTCGACAGCCGGTGCGAGACGCGTCGTCTTCTTCTTGCTTTACGGTGGATCGCAGACTTGTAAGTGCATTACCGCCACCTATCTCTCAAATGGACCATTGACACTCTATCTACAATCTCAATTAGGAGTGTCAATGGTCCATTTGAGAGATAGGTGGCGGTAATGGACTTATAAGTCTGCGATCTGCCGTAAAGCAAGAAGAAGAAGACGCGTCACACGCCGGCTGTCGAGGACGCACTCAGGACAGTTCAGACAGTTCAGACATTGCAGTGCATCAGAGGTAAAAAACGATATAAATACTGTTCAGTTTCTTGCACAGACTGATCGTTTCGTGTCTTTACACATCAATGTATAGTCAC
>NW_015537995.1:1501472-1526874 GCF_001515605.1 Sinocyclocheilus anshuiensis
CGTTATAGTTGCGCCGCCTCTACTGCCGCGACTCCTCCTGAAAAACTTTTTCATTCCGCATCACCCCATCAAGCTCTCGCTGGATCCGCTCCTCTGCTATCAACAAGAAGAACGTCTGTACTTCCTCAACAGACCACGAAACAGCCATTTTTTAGTTCTTAAAAAAATGTGCATTCGTTCAAAACAGTTGCGTTCGATCCTACGCTGGCTGTGCTGATTTAAATCTAGCGGTTCTGTTGTGTTTGTGTCGCAAGTTCAGTGACGCAGGTAGTGACGATTCTCTCCGGCCAATCCATGATCAGCAGAGTTTACACGTCACGTTTTGGTAACGGTACGGTTCACTTGGAACCTCAACCGAGGTGGTACTAAAAAAAGTACCAGGTACCAGGTACCCAGTGGAAAACCCCCCAAAAGTGAACCGTACCGAGCCGTACCGTGCCGTACCATGCAGTGGGAAAGTGCCAAAAGTCACCACGTCTTGGATGCCCTGGGGGTAAGCAGATAAACATCAAATTTTCATTTTTGGGTGAACTATCCCTTTAATGGTCCCTCATGGAACCATAGATGCCAATAAAGAATTTTCATTTGTAAGAGTGTTCCAAACATGCATGACTTTCTTTCAGAAAGATAAACAACATTTTGAACTGTTTTTTCCCCATACAATGAAAGTTCAAAAAACATTAGGTGGATTACAACATATTTTGTGTGTGAACACTCTTATTTGTAGCTGAAAACATAATCAATTAGCCTAATAGTCAATAAATGAAGACGCAAGGGTCATGGGATTTGTAGAACTTTTTGGAAAGCAGGCTTTCCAAGTTCTGTGGATCCTGGGTGCCAAAAGTTCTTCTTTTCCATGGTTGTCTTTTAAAACGTTCTGTAAAATCATGGCAGAACAGCAGTCTTCCAATCCATGTATCTTTTAAAGGGCCAAAATTGCCTTATTCTGTAAAATCAACGCGCTTGTGACTTTTGTTACAGACTTCCTCTGAACTCTTCAGTGTTCCCTCACATTAATCTGGCCACAGATCAGTATCTAAGGTGCTCCTTTGTACTTGGCTTACAAGCATTTGCAGTGACATCATTTTATGTGATCACTCACTGTCAAAGCTCGCAAGCTGCACAGGATTGAATAACTGCCACACAATGGCTCATTGTCCCTAAACATGAGATGTAGAAATTGCAGAAGCAGCAGGCAGGGACCGGGCACCCTGTGTACTGACTACCAGTGTCCATTTCAGCCAGCGCTTTCATGCCCAGCTGGCATGATAAGATGCCATGAAGTCCTGCATGATTAAGTCGTTTTAAAGACAGCATTCAAGATTTTTTAGAGAATTTGAACTGTGTTATAAAATAAAGCAAACTATCTAGACAAAATCATAGCACGGTCCTGAATTCAAGACTGTTGACTGACTGAAAGGTAGATACCCTAAAAGTTACCTAGTTTTGGTTCAATTCTGAGATAGTGTTGCATGTATCCATCATCAAGGACCATTCCAATTAGAGAAATCCCAACATGCACTGCAGTCATTATCCAAAATGGGTAAATATACTGATATATTTCATAAACACACACTACCGCTCAAAAGATTGGGGTCAGTGAATTGTGAGGCAGCTCACTACGTTATGAAACAGAGCTACTATGTTGGCTGTGATTTTGCCTTGGGTGACATTTTCTACCGAATACAAACTGCTGAACTAGCATAGAAGCCTTAGTTTTGGTCAGATGACAACTTTTCAGGAGTGCTGACACACTGTTGAGGCGACAATTGATTCCAGAAGACCTTCTGGGTGTAAAAGGAAGAATTGTGGGTAACATTAAAAAGAAGTTCCATACTTTGCCATACCACAAGCATCTAACTGCCATAACAGCTACTCCTGTTCTGACCCGCTTTTCACCATAGGTCATTGAAAAATGTTTGGACGAATAGTTTGGGTTTAAACAAGCATGGAGATGTTCCAAGCGGAATTAAGAATGTCTTATCAAAATCCATCATTCTTGTTCTTGGACACGAACAACCCAGTTCTGGGCAACAAGAGTGATGAGCAAGCGTACCATCACTAAAATACTCAAACCACCATTTAATAAACACTGAAACATAAATACACAGTGTCTAATGAAGTTTGGCTTCTCTACAGGGAAGACTGCAGTCTCTGCTCTGACCCCCGGGCTGGGTTTGAGTATGAACTAAACACTAAATTAGCACATTTTCATTAGCAATGCAGTAAATTGGAACACATATTCATACATTCAGACTCAAATGCACTTGACGGAAGAGTAAAACCATATAAGACATTTAAATAGTGTGTGATGGTGCATAGTACATTGTAACCATGTGTTGGACTAAATGTTGCAACAGCTTTTAACACTCTGGGAGAAGCAGGGGAGATAAGAGGAATTTACAATTTTTTATTTATTTTTTTACTTTACTTTCTTTTAAAATTTGTGTTTATCTGGATTTGATTAGCCTCGAGAACACAAAAAGTTCATTTTTCTAAAGAAAAATGGGGAATTTTGCAAGAGTGGCAAGTAGTTCCAACATGTTGGTCCAAACCTATATGACTTATTTTAAGAACATAAAAATGGACGTTAAAAGAGAAGCATATACTATCTTCAAAAACGGGTAAAACAGCAACAAAAACCAGTGGTTCTCAACCAGGGGGCTGCAAGAAGTCTTCAAATTATTTAAATCTAGTTAAATTAACAATCTTAATTAACATCCTAAAAACACAAAATAAAGATGTATCGGAAATCTTCTGAAGCCATACAATATCTTTGTGTGAGGAACAGACTAAAATGCTAATTGTTATCCACTAAAAACCTGCTATAGGTTTTCAAGTTTGGTGTAAGGTTTTCAAGGAATGGTGTATGATTGACATCAAAACTAGCATAACATGAACATCAATGTCAATGAACATTTTCAGTAATTATGGTGCTTTTTGTTCTATTGACATAAAAAGAGCACATTTTGCTTAATGCTGGGTGAACTAACACTTTAAAACAGTCTATTCAGTCGCCATATACCTTAAGAAAGTTAGTCAAAACCACCAGCTGGGCCTTTGTATGATTATTAGCCCTATATGTTTTTGGCCTTTCAGCTCAGCCAAGAAAGTCACTTGTGCCTTCTCGCACTCAACAGACAACTTAAAAGGGATTTGAAAAGAAAGGAAACAGCCAAGATCAAATGTAATTTGTCTGAATAGTGAGGAAACACTTCTTTATTTTCAGTTCAAAGGGCCTCATATAAGTCTGTAATACCGTAAGCAAACCCAAAGTACATTGTAAGTCTATTCAACAGCCACTTCCTCATGTCATTAAAGGAAAACCTATACTGGCACGAGTCCAGAGCTCATTCTATTATGAGTTTTAGATGGAGTAAAATGATATTTCACAGACTAATCGCATTTATCCAAATGATTGGAGTTGAAATCATAACCTAACCTGCATATTATTATAAAGCTTCCGCTAAGGAAAAAAAAGTCCATTACATCGTACAAAACATTTGGCCTGGCAACAAGACCAACAGTGCAACAAAATACAGTAATATAGGCTACTGTATGTATTCAAAATACCTGAAGTCATCCGAGGTGATTATCGCTACAATCAAAGCGTGAGACACAAGATGGCGCCAGTTGCGATTGTATAAAATAAAAGAGCGCGAGTCCATGATCTGATAGGAGAAATATAAAAATAAAGTCCGTTTCAGTTATTGAAACAAGCAAACTGATATCGCTGCTATGGATGACTGTGAATACTAAAAATATCTCACCGCTGGATGCCGCGATTGGCCAATCAGAATCAAGTATTTTCAGACGCGTGTAATAGGCCTATATTTAGAATTTATATTAGCCTACTGGTTACTACCTTGTACTAATAAAAATACTACGTGCTCAAAATAAGCAATTATTTATTCATCCACATAATAATTTTTCCAGCGAGATGACAAGTAGCTACATTAGGGTATATATGAGCTCAATGCATACATTTGTGTAGAAACAATTTCTACTCAGAAGAAGTGCTAGTACATTTCAAAAATATGAATTAAACATATTTGCACATTTTGAAGTACAAAGACAGAAACAGTAGGCTATTTTATGTAAAACATAGTCCAATAATGTTTTCTCTACAACTTCAAATAAATAATTTTTTACGATGTAGGTGAACAGCGTTTCAAATTACGGCTATATAATGCATTTTTATCTTTTTTACATACCCTGACTTACTGAAAATTTCTTAGGACAGTCCTCAAAAGTGTATCAGGAAATATTAGATGCCACAAATTTCACTGGCATAAAAACAAAATGGAAGTTTGAAAGAAGTCAAAAATCATGCAGAAATCATGTTGACTCTAAGCTTCACAAATGAAATCCATGTGCATGGATAATGCCCACCGTCATTCTGACAAGCATTAGTAAGCCACTCAGTGTGTGTGTATATATATTTTTAATATGTTCCATCTGCCTTTCCATCTTGCCTGATTTTCACACTAAAGAATGATTAGGTGTAAATGAGCAGAGGTGGAATCCAGACTCCCACAAATACACACAAGAGGATAGTGTCAGTAATACCACAGCAATTTCTCACATAAATAACCCACTCATTGTGGGATATAACAATAACGGAACGCTTACGAAAGGCAAGATGGCAATGTCCCCTTATAATAAGAGTGATTCAGTGGGACAGATTGTTTACATCACAGATGTTCCACTTCATGGAGGTCCGAAAGACCATTTAATTGTGTTGTCCCACTCCACCAAAAACATGATGCAAATAAAACGTTGATTTGAATGCATTTGGCAGAGAACCATAGTCGTGATACAGAAACACATTTGTTACCTTGATTCGGGATGTAGATAGAAAATGTCTCTGGGGAGCCGTTGAGGGCTGATGCATCACGCATACAGGACGTGTTTCTGTTCATATTCATACTGCCGAGAGGTCTTGGCCACTTAGCTGGAATTTTGTCTTCAGAAAGTGAAAAAAAATGGACATTCCGATGTACAGAAAAATATCTGTCATTTAGGCAGCTGGACACACTTCTCGGTAAAATTCCCTTCTTCAATCTGTCTTCAGGCCTGTCTCGGAGGGCCTCACACTTTAAACCTCAAACTAAACATTTTATCTAAATGCATGTCAGTAAACTGACACCTGACGGTGAACATGCTTGTATTATTGCCTTTTAGTAAACTGAATAAAATACTCATGTTGGAACACTTAAACAATTAAGCACAATAATTGACTGTATTAAAAAACAGAATGCATTAGATAAGTGCCTAGTTCTGTCACGAAACTCTAGATGGCGCAGGCTTATGGGTTCTTAACGTAACATGATATTCACAGCGTTAAACGACTTGGCACAAGCTGATTGGTTCATGTTGTACGCAGCCAATGAGCTTGCTACTTTACATTTAAATGGCAGGTTAGCATCCACTTGAGCATTTTGCAGAGTTCATCTGAAAGCCTCCACCTTCCCCATCTCCACCTGTATAAATCTGCTATGGGTTATTTTATATGCTATTTGAGCAGCAGTAGTATGTCTGAAATACTCACAGCACTGTATCGCCATATGCATTGGCAGTAGCAAGCTCCTGTACTTGCTTGCAGCAGCAGCAATAATCTACAACTACAGCAATAACCAACAGCAGCAGCAATCCAGCAGCAGATCTATTCCACGAAGACCAAATACATTAACATTGTCATATCCATTACCATGCTAAAATCTTCAGAGAGTTGTCATGATAGAAATAAATATTTAATAATATCTGTCTTAAAATTCTGTTTATTAAAGGCAGGGTAGGTGATTTGATTTGAAAACATTTTGTTTATGCTGGTTGAAAATCTCTTCATATCCCGATAGCAATCACTAAGTTAAGTGGTCTAAATGTATTTATATCGTCTGTGGAAGGCGTAGGGCCATAAAATGTTCGTCCAATCATATCACTAGGTGTCAACGTATGTATTTGCATAGCACTCAGCACCCTGTTCGCGCAGACATGATCCATCATCAGCGCGTTCCGTTATGCTATTGCAGACCGAGAGAGAAAGGAAGACGCTATTATTTTAATATTAGGCTATATGTGCTTTGTTCTGTGAAGTTTTCTCACCGGTGAATGAGACATGAGGTAATCTGACAGCGTTGCATTCAACCCTCCACCAATGCCGTTTCTCTGGTTAGCCTCTGGTCTGCCTGTGCGCGGTCATGTGTTTTGGAGGAGGCGTGGCTTTGGAGAGTGATTACGCAGGGAAGGTGGGATCTTACACAGTTACGTGATGCGTTTCTGGTCTCAAATTGTAGCTTTTTACTTCTTACAGTTTATAAATGTGTGAATTTCTGTCATTATGGTTCTTTTCCATAACACTGAATGTTGTAACAAAGAGTTGGTTATTATTATTATTAAGTCTCTTTCCGGCTCAGATTGCATTGGTTAAAGCTTATGGGGCTGTCACGTGATGAATGAACGACTCAAACCCGAAGACTCGAGAGATGAACTAATCAATTCTCTTTCTGGCTCAGACTGCATTGGTTAAACTTATGGGGCTGTCACGTGATGAACGCATGACACGGAAAAACCCGAAGACTCGAAACAGGTGAACTACTTGACTAATTCCAGTACAGAACCTATATGATGTTGCGCATGCGCGACTGAACGAATCACTCCCCAAGACGACTCGTTCTTCCCGAGTCACATTAAAGATTCGTTCAAAATGAACAAATCGTTCAAGAACGACCCAACACTACTAGATTGCTATGCTAGCCTCTCTAAAATCGCCTACCCTACCTTTAAAAGACCACCAAGCTGAACACCAGCTTTACTTTTTGAGGCATAACTTTTTGAGGCATAATGCTAGAGTTGGTGCTGTTTTCAGTTATTGAAAGTCAAGTAGTTGTACAAAATAATATAATATGACAACTGAATTCAACTGTGAGCCAGCTGCAGAATTTTGCCAAGTTTCCTGGCAGAAGGCATCATTTTGACACCATTCAGAAGCTAGATGATGCATACAACTATTCATTTGAAAAATAAAAACTATATTGTTCACACAAAGAGTGGAACAAATAGACATTGGACTATGGTACCAGGTATAACAGCAGAGGCTCAAAAGACAGAGCATCATGGAGAGTATTCTCCAATTTCTCATCATATCCATCCAAGATCAAATGATCTGAGTTATGCTTGTTATCCCATTTTTATTTTATCCCATTTGCGATGGATCACCGAAAAATTTATATTTTGTCAACATTTACTCACTCTCGTGTCATTCCATTCATTGTATTATTTTCTTTCTTTTGTGGAACACAAAAGATATTATAAACTGTGTTGGGGAAAGTTACTTTTTAAAGTAATGAATTACAAAACTGCATTAATCCATAAAGTAACTAATCGCGTTACTCTATATGAAAAGTAATGCATTATTTTCCTTTTGCGTTACTTTTATCACCTGGGCTGGGCTTGCTTATTGGTTTTTTAATAACGTACGAACAAAGAATAAAATGACAAGCTTCGAAATCTGCTGATACAACAACTAAAGTGACTTATATATTTATCCAACTGCATAATAAACAGAAAACACTGGTGTGAAATTATGGATGCTGTACCAAAGCACATCTATACACAATAAGCTCGACTGGAGCCAAATTATTTGAGGACAAATCTGAATATATCTCTTCCCTTGGCTAGTCAGGATGTGGCCGAGGGAAATTAAAATGTCAGGAGGCGACACGGGGAGGGGGAACTAATGGCTCTGACTGTCCTCCAAGAGCGTGATTATCACAAATAAGATTCCAAAGCTAAATATGTCTTTGTCTCTTCCACAGTCACTTCTAATTAAATCTGTCCGATATAAAGCCAATTTGCATTCCACTAAACTCTGAAAACTGGCTCAGGATTAAACCAGGAGGGCAGCAACACCACTGCTGGGCGATCCATTGGGCCTGATTTATGGAGATGTGTGTTTTGTTGGAATTTCTGGACAATGGAAATGGAAACATGCGATACTACTTATAACTCATAAAAGTTCATAAAAAAAACTTGTAAAAAAAGCCCACATTTGGCTTTGGCTCTGAGGATAGAGGAATGGTAATGAAGGAAGAGTGAACTATAAAAATCAGGATATCAGGAGTGAAGCTGTAAGCCAGTCTAGCTGCCGCTGGAGCTCCCTGGGTAACTCCTGGATTACCTGAACTTCAGGGTGGGCTGCTGTCTACCAGAACCAGATAAAAATGTATTTTTTTAACTCCTGAAACACTAAAAGACAAGAAGTCAACAGAACAGTGCGCACAAACGCTACTGTGCCACTGACGGAAGTGCCAAATCTAGATCACTAGTAAAAAGTGTCTGTTTTGCCCTCATTACTGATGTAATACAAATGCTTAATTACAATTTAGCATAATATTTTGAGTGGAAGCATTGACATGCTGTGATGTGAATTTGTTAGGCTTAAAATCACACAAATCACTTTCAATGCAGTCTCAGACTCCACTGTATAGAAAGCACATATTGTAGCTTTATTGAGAGGGAAAAAAATAAAAAAATAAACCAATCTGTAATTACTAATAGAGGAGATATTAAAATAGGCAGAAAACTGGCAGAAACTGCAAATAGCATTTTTAAAAATGTGTAAAGGAAAAAAATGAAAGTGGAAGAGTTTACGAGAATGAAATACATAATTATCAACTTTATCATTTTTGCCAGAATTAGCAAAAAAAAAAAAAAATAATAATAATAATAATATATTTTGATATAATAGTACAGAAATATAATTTCAATATAAAAAAAAAAATATATATATATATATATTTCACTCAACTCCACTTCCATTTCTTTTCTTTCAACACATTTTTTATTTGCATTTTCTGTCCTTTTCCTGCTATTTTAATGTCTTCTGATTACATATTGTGATTTTTTTTTTAATTCTCATTTACATACATATATACACATTATATATATATATATATATATATATATATCATCACATGAGCAACTTATCCAAGTACTGAATTTCAGAGAATAAACATGGGCATGCGATAGTATTTGGAATAACTGCAAATAAAAATATTTGTATACGTTTTTTTTAAATGTTTTTATTGACAAATAACTATGTTGGTCTTTTTAAACTGTATACTTATTTTATTTTATAGTGCCTATAAAAAGTCATAGACAATACACTCAGTACAGTAAGAAAAATAAATAAATTGCGTACAGAAAGCTTCATTGTTCGCTCTTTACAATAGCTGAGCTGTAGGGAGGGGTCAAATGCGCTTTGGGTTTAATGAAATCACCCTTGTTTTCGGTCCCGATTGCTCCTGTTTTCCGGACTCCATAAATGAACAATTCCCTTTCATTCACCTCTCAGGTTTAATTCATGTGTTTATTTTTGTTTCGAGACCTAAGGATGAAAGCCTGGAGGGGGAGGGTGGGCCTGCTTCAATTTCCACTGATTCATTTACGTATCCGCCTTCATTCACAGACTTAAAGAGTGTTGCACAATAGCAGCCAACTGTATTGTTGATGAAAACCATAAAGGAGGCATTTAATTGGGCTATTTATCCTCTACTTAAGTCCTGCACTGTGCCCGGTCTGTTTGGGATTGTGTTCACACATACACACACAAGGCCTTCTCCTGTTGCACCGGCTGTCTCCTGCGGAAAGTGCGGGGCCAAATAATTACAGCTGCTCATGATCAAAGCTAGAACAATGTCCAAGACAAATACAATCGCGGCATCGAATAGCACCACAGCAGATGATATATGGGAAATCAAGATTGCCAACCAGGTGCTCAGCCAACAAGCCCCGGCTGAAACGGAGCCACTATGTCTTACTAATAAAAACACATGGCTAAAGGCCAAGCAGATGTAACTACACACTCATATTTCCGCTATCGGTTATTAATTATGCGAACAAAGCTTAGGTAACCTGCAGTGGTAGAAATGTGAGATTTTGTTCAAGCGGGGCTTTGGAAAACAGTACAATGTGTATCAAGATGAGCATGTATTTATGACCTCACAAAGCTACCACCTCATTTGCATGCTGTCATGATAGGATCTTCAATTTGAATGCTAATGCCAGTTTGGTCATATATCATCAGGCTGTTTATTTATGGCCAAATACCGTGAGAGAGAACGTAAAGCAACACAAATGACCTCACAGCCTCTTAAACCTCAGACAACACATAGTACTTACTGTGTTAAAAAGTTGCATGCATTTTGTTCATATGTATTTTATTTTTTTATAATGTATTATTAATTGTATTTTTCGATGTAAAGATACATATTGGAATTTAATATGCAGACAAGTCATTCAAAGACTGATTTCCTTGAAAAGGAAACATTGTGTGGCACTAATATTGCTCTTTTTGTTGAGCATCTCCACCAGCAGGATTAGGATGTTTGTTTGTCCAACTAATGGAAAAGCATTAAGAAACCTGAAACTTTGAAAACAATGGGTCTCATTCACATATTTATACACACAGAACAACTTTCCACATTTTCTTTTTTGTGTGTTTGTGTGTGTGTGTGTGTGTGTGTGTGTGCCAAATTCACAACCTGTGCATGACTCACATTACAGAGCATTCATTGTAGCTGTAGCTACATAATCATATTCATGCATTTCAAACTATAACACACCTCTTCTTACTCTTTTACTGTATGTAAAGAAATGCATACAGTATAAAGATGATTTATCTCTAGATAAAACTTTTTTCTTATTCTTAACACATTTATAAGACTATCCAGAGTATGTGCTTTTTGCTTATGTGTGGTTTCAGTTATTCCTACATTTTTTCGTAAATTTTGAAAATAATTTAGCATGAAAGTTATTGATGAATCATGATTTTTTTTTTCATGAAAATGTTCATACACAGAATTCATGCGCAATTTATGGAAATGTACGGTTAGTAAATGAGATCAAATTATTTTTTTGTAAAATTTCATTTGGTGACACTACTGGTTGAGAAATTACAAATTTTAATTAACATTTTTTTTTTGCTTGCTTGCTTTTTTTTGCATTGGTTGCTTGCTTTTTGTTTTTTATTACATTTATAAAGATACAGTAAACTGAATCTATAATTGCATGTTGTGCATGCAACTTAACTAGATTTACTGTAATAGAAAATAAAAATAATTTAATCAAAATACAATACAAAATTGCAATAATTTCACTATTGCATGATTTGCATCCACCACGTTTTTTCAGCGACACACCGCCAACTCGGAAACTCAGGGATAAAAGAAAATCCTGAGTTTCCCAATAGTAATTACCAGTGGCGGCTCTTCGGGGGAGGCAGGGGAGGCACAGCTTCCCCATCATTTTGAGGTGAAAATGGGAGGAGGACGATTTAATGTTAATAAAATTCCCAATTCATTTCAGTTCACGTCTCAGAATGTGTATTTTTTGTTTGTAATTTCACAGTTGTAATACCATAACGTGAAAGCGCCGCTTTTCTATCGTGAATGCGCCAAATCTGCTGATGTAATTGCAACTGCTAATGATAGAGAAGGGTAGGGGGAAGCTGAGCTCTCGTGCCTCCGTTGGTAAAAAAATTTGCCAATCAGCATCGAGTGTTCACTTTCAGTGCTGAGGAGTGTTGAGAAAAGAAACCTCGCAAGGGAGGCTAGCCTCCCTTGCCGCTGCGCTGATAATGTACCAACTTATGATGAGTAGCGATATTGAATATTTGATTGCCAACAGATTTACCAAGCTGTCATTCAAACAGTGTATATACAAATTTAGGGAAAGCAGCCTAAGCTGGATATAGGGTACAGCAGTCGGCTTAATTAAATGGCGCAACAGGCAGCTCTCTTTTAACACAGACTTTTAAGAAGGGATGGATGTTTGCTTCAAGTGATAGGCCAGGTAAGTGAAATTATATTATCTTGCTGTATGTCGTTTTCTTTACGTTTTCTGACTAAAAGCAACCAAAAAGCCATTTTAAAGTGGTTAAGCAAATAATAATAATAATAATAATCGGCAGGGATCCCAGACCAATACAATTAGTGTGCCTCCTCTATTTTAAAACCCACGAGCCGCCACTGGTAATTACAACTTTTTTGTGTAGTTTATGTGGGTTCAGCACTTAAATATGGCCTTTTTGAAATGATTTAAATGCACCAAAAGCAGCAGAGTTCAAGTATTAATATCAAAACGGCTTTAATATCCTTATAGCTAATTATCCAAGGTCTTTTATTTTATTCTTAAGAACTAAATTCTACTTTATTTCATTGACATTTTAAAAGGTACAGCATGTAAGTGACCCAAACAACCAAATGACTCTTTAGCTATGATTTTAAAAAATATTTATGAAAGCAACACAGAATATCTAAAACTTGCTAAACTTTAAAAGTAACTTTAAATCTACTGAATTCATCCCCTTAAACACTGTTTCTAGATGAACTAGCAACAATCACTAGCAAATAAGCCTGCGCTACTGACGCTGTACATGTTTACTTTGTGAGGTACCGGTACCCCCTGAAGGGTGGTCTGTAACTGCTAGCGATGAACAAATAAACTCCGGGATTAGTGCATGTTTCTCTTCTCACTGATAGCATCTCTGTCTCCTGATTGAGGAAGAGCAGATAAAAGGAGAACAGCGCAGCATCAGGACTCATTCAGATGGCGCTGACGCAAAAGGCAGCTCCACACAAGCCATTGCATTTGAATACAGTAGCGTGTCAGTGAACGCTAATGTCTTATTAATGCATCGTTTTGACCTATAAAGCATACAGCAGATGATAGCATCAGTGTTACCTTCGTCATCAACTCACTGTGGCCAAAAGGCACGAAGATGTGCTGACAGCTTTCAATCAAGACAGACAGAGTCACTCCAACTTCCCCGTCGCAAATATCGTGACTGGGTGCAGTGTATTACCTGAGAAACACACATGCAGACACAAGAAAATCAAACTATCAGCATCAAGTCTGGTGCATATTGTTGCTTTTTCTATTCATTATATAATCACTTAAACATGAGGAGGCCATTTGAGTGACTTGTAAAGCTGAAGTCAGTGCTAACACAAAAAGATGCATTCACTGACAGTGATTTGAAGCAGAAAATGGTCTGGAAGTCAATTTTAATGAGAGTCAGCAATTTGAGTGGGCGACACCGCTTATGAAAATGAGCAGGTGAATACCAATGTGCGTAAATGCAACAGAACTCGAGATTCACCTCCTAATAAAATTGCTGACTGTTTATTATGAGTAAAAAGAACAATTTGGCAATACCAAGTGAATTAATAATTCAGGATACAAGACTGAAAAATATTAATAATTAAAAATTAGTTAATTATTAAAAATGTATACTTTTTTCAGAAAGGACATTATATTGATGAAAAACAACAGTAAAGTCATTTATAATCTTACAGAAGATTTTGATTTCAAATAAAAGCTGTTCTTTTGAACTTTCAATTCATTGATAATAATAAGAAATGTTTCTTGAGCAGCAAATCAGCATATTGAAATGATTTCTGAAGGATCATGTGACACTGAAGACTGGAGTAATGATGCTGAAAATTTTAATAATATTAAAATACAAAATTATTTTACATTGCAATATTTTACTAAATTAAAGTGTTTGTTATAGTTTTATAGCATAAGCAATAATATTTCAGGCATTATAGCAATAATACTTTAAAAATCTTACATTAAGAAATACATAAATTAAATTAAAAATAAAATAAAATTAATGAATCTTCAGGTCCATATATTGAAATGTCATCACAGATAGAAAATTGTAGTGCTGACAAAAATGAATGAATGAATGAATGAATAAATGCATACATACTAGCTACTAGGACCCACTAAAAAGGGGGGGGGGAATTATCTTAAATGTATGTGATGGCTCATGATGCTGGAAATATAAGCACAATTACTTAAAGGTCCTATGGCATGAAAATTTCACTTTATGAGGTTTTTTAACATTAATATGAGTTCCCCTAGCCTGCCTATGGTCCCCCAGTGGCTAGAAATGGCGATAGGTGTAAACCGAGCCCTGGGTATCCTGCTTTGCCTTTGAGAAAATGAAAGCTCAAATGGCCCAATCTGGAATCTTCCCTTTATGTCGTCATACGGGGAAAGGTTACCTCCCCTTTCTCTGCTTTGCCCGCCCAGAGAATTTGGCCCGCCCATGAGAAAATGAGCAACTACCGTGCGAGGCGAGCGCAATATTTTTTTTTCCTCGAGAGACATCATGGCTTGCAAAAGAGCGAAGCATGGCAGTTGCCCCGCCTCTCTCCTCCTCATTAGCATTTAAAGCTACAACCACAGAAATGGCACGTCCTAAGGAAAGCTCATTGTGGGACTGGCTCGTAGTGGCTGAAATTCTGCACCAAGGCTGAATTTCGGGAAAGAGACTTCAGATACAGTACTAGGGACCACTTAGGCCTATATAAAAGCATCCAAAAAGCAGCATGTCATGGGACCTTTAAAATGATTAAAACACACACATATAAACACACACAATACAATTTTCCATACTCTTTGTGGCCTTGTTTAACTTGTAGCAGGTGAAATATAGAAAGAGGACTTTTAAGATAGACTGACTTTCACGCTGACGGATTTTGAATATATATCAGTATTAAGATACAGACACAGCTGTGAAACCTTAAAAGAGAAATATTATTAAAATGAACCTCATCATTCTGTCGGGACATAGTGGCAATGTTTATTTATACAAAGACTTCAGTTATATATATATATACTGTGAGTGTCTATATATAAATATATACAACATTTTTATTTATTTTTTTTTCTTGAGAAAATCTTGTTTACTTACAACTGGGTAACCACTTGACTCTTGGAAATGGCAGATTTGAACAGCTCCTGTCATTTAAACATACAATATGCATCATATGGTTTGTGAACAGCCTTTAGGCGTGCCGTCTGATACTGAGACGACGGAGTCTTTCATAATGACAAAGATCACTTTCACTTACCCAGGTAGGTGGCGTGAGGTTGGAGCGCTGCCATACAGTGTGAAGACACTCAGACGGTGAACGAGGACAAGATGAGGACTGTCATGTCCTCCTCCTCGCTGCCTCATGGGACTGGGTCCTCATCATGTCATGAAACAGATGCGTCTCTTTGATGTGAACATGCCAGGCTGTAGCATTTGATGTATGATACCCCTCTATCCATGTGATCTCTTCATTTCAAAACCCTCACATCTGAGGTAATGCCCTATATCTCAGATTTTAATATCTGTAGATATGCCAAACCGGATGAAAGCAGATTAAAAGGAAAAGGATGCAGTCAATGAAAATCATGAATGTTTGTGACTGACGTCTCAAGTATCAGACATCGCAGGAAAAAACATGTGGAACCAAGCAAATATTTACATAAGCTATGAAAATCACATGGGAGTGTCAGCAAACATTCTCATTTCATTACAAATGTAAAGCACCTTTGAAAAATACAGGTAATATTGGAGGAGGAATTTAAAGACAAGATTTTTAACGAACAGCTAATCGGTATAGAACTTGTAATATGTGTCTAGTAAAGTGGGAAGTTGTTTTAGTATTATTTATACACCATTATAGTTTTTTTTTTCTTCTCAACATTACTATTCAGGTAAAATTTATGTTATTTCAGATTTAGTTTTAGTTCAAGTTTGTTACTTAAAGAGACTGTTCACCCAAAAATGAAGAGACATCATTTACTCACCCTCAAGTTGTTCCAAATCTCTGAAATTCTTTCTTCTCTTGAACACAAACAAAGATATTTTGAAGAATGTTGGTAATCAAACAGTTGCCAGTAGCCATTGACTTCCATTGTATTTTCTTTCATTCTATGGAAGTCCATAGCTGATCGGTACCAACATTTTTCAAAATATCTTCTTTTGCTTTAAACTTGTGTTTAAAATATACCTTTGAATTTTTTTAGTTAGTTGCCAAGGTAACTCCAATTTTTACATTTTGTTTAGTTTAAGCTTTTTATTTTATTTCAGATTCATTTCAATTACCAAGAAATGTTTTTAATAGTTTTAGTTTTACTTGCAGTTAAAGATAACAGCCCAGCTTCATTGTCCTTTTATAGGAGGCAGATTTTGTCATGGACGGCTTTGAATGGAAGTAAAAGCAGATGCAGGGGAAATGGAGGGGAAATGTGGCCGGGCTTCATGTAACAGTTTAATCTACCGGTACAGCCGATGATGTCACATGATGGAGTGGTGACACTAATTAGTCATGGAGGATGTGCAGCAATGCGTGCAAGTTATCGGGCACTTTCCACACATGGGTGCAAAATGGGACTTGAAAGTTTCAGGAAAAATGTTGGTTCTTTTTCAACAAAGATTCCGAGAAACAAGGTGCGCAGGTATCCAATTTGTTAAATCATGCATTAACTGGGAATTGAACCCATAACCGTGGCATTGCTAGAATATTGTATAAAATAAAACTAAAAAGTCAAATTTTTTCTTACAACGATGTTGACTGTTAAATGGTTAAGCTTGACATCTACAGTCAAGACTACAATGAAAATCGAATCGGATTTCCAACTTGTCTTCCCGCCACAATGATGTCACTTCACGGGTGTCACAATTTTATAAAATATTCAATTTTTTTAAGTGGGGAAAATGTGGTTGTGTGCAAAATATGAATTTGGTAATAATTAGTCATTTTAATAATTATTTTTGTTCTCTAATGAACTTCGTATCAATTCATATTGAACATTTTTGACTGTTGTATGATTTATATGGTCAGATGCAGTCAAGAAGGTCAAAACCTATGAGCTGGAACGCTTTGAGATATTAAAAAGACATTAACTGTCTGCTGAACGATCCAAGAGTCTGGAGTTTGTATGCTTAGAAATAAACTCTAACGTATATTTATTTGTCAGGAAAACACATGCTGTTCTGACAAAGACATCTATCGTCAACAACAAATATTTGGACCGCAATAATTCGTTCCCCATCCCCTTTCAAAATAACTTCACTAACCCATCTTTACATGTTAAGGATATTGTAATGATTTCCACATGATTTGATGCATTTACCTTTACGGTGGTTTGCATTTTCAGCACTGGAGAGAAGGTCAAACGGGCCGAGGCTCGAACCAGGTGGTACAAAAAGCCGCTTCCCTGTCTGTCAGTATTAATAAAGCCTGTGTTAAAAGACACTGCTGAAGGAAAAAAAACAGTTGGCAGAAACATTTACAAGCATCATTTATCATACACATACACGGTTACGTGATTGACTGAATGCTACAAGTTGAGCACCCTTTGTATTGAAATTGTTCTGGCACATTTAATAAAGATATAAGGCTAGTCTTGTGTCTCAATCAAAATAATTCAAGTGATCCCATAGGAATATAGGTAAACAGATGAAGAGGGGAAAACGTAACTTTATACCCAGGCAAACGTTCACGTCATCTTCATATTGAAGTGCTATTCACTCATGTTGAAGGCCCCACTCGATGCGGATCACAGATCGAACAAGATCTGGCAAGGGCATATGGAGAAAAACATGACGGCTGGCACATTTGGACGTTTAATCTCCGAGCTGGAATCAAAGGAGAGGGCAGGGAATTCCTGAAAGGGTCTGGATTAACCCTAGGTGTCCCACTTTCACAGGGGTGCGACTGCATCTGGAGGCCAGCTGGCTCTCTGCATGTATTTTCTGATATATTTTATTGACCTTGTACAGCAGCTGCACACGGCACTGTTTAACTACGGGAACTGGGGAAAATGTACGTTATGATCAGTGAGTTTCATGTCTTTTCATATTTTTCGACGAGCGCAGACTTTTAATATCAATGAAGCTGATATTTGTGATTTTTTTTGGTGGAATGGTTTATTAAAGACACTGAGGTAAGAAGGACAATGCTGTTAAAAATAAACAGGACAACTATGAATTGTAAACTGAAGAACGTCTACATGATAATCTTTCTATTCTAATATAACAAAAAGTCATAAAAATAAATACTACAAAAAATGCACCTAAAGATAAAGCTAAATAATTTTGTTCAACAAAACACTATATTCAAACAAAGGAATATCAAAACACTATGGCTAGAAATGTTACAGACTAGACAGATGCTATTAAAGTAATGCCAGTAACTTCAAAAACAAACCTCACAGATTTAAATTGTTTTGCTGCTTTGCAAGCAAATTCCTTAAACAATTGTCCAGATTTTAGAATAAAATGTTGCCAAAACGAACACAAAGGAGGATATACTGTTGTCACCACACCCATTTGAATAATCGTTGAATAAAACACTAGGGGTTTTTCTAATGATATCAACCGTCACATATAACCTGGTACAATAACCGTATACAGTCCCATCCAGGCACACATTTTGGCTCCAAGAATTGTTCATTGCTCAGTACATTAAGCTCTATCAACAGCATTTGTGGCAGGTTGAACTGATTTTATGGTAAGGCAAAAAAAGTTTACATTAGTGTACTTGCAATGTACTTTTGCATATTTATATTCATAAATACTAGTGCTGTCAGACAAAACAAAACGTTTTTGTTTACATAATATATGTGTGTGTACTATGTATATTTATTATGTATATAAAAATACACACACATGCATGTACAGTATATATTTCAGAAAAATATTTTATTTTTATATATTAAATATATTTATTTAATATATTTATTAAATTATATGAATGTAAATATAGACGTAAATATTTTCAAAATATATACTGTATGTGTTTGTATTTATATATACATAATAAATTATACACAGAACACACACATATATTATGCAAACAAAAACTTTTATGGATTAATCGTTTGACAGCACTAATAAATACATTATTTAGTTTTGCAATGGGTCTACTGTTCTAGGTCTTTTGTTTTGATATTTCTCTATGCAAAAAGTCCTTTATTCTTGCATATATTGTGCAAAACGTATCAGCTTTACTATTGTTACTGACTTTTTGCTGTTTAAAAAAAATAAGAAAAAGTCAAAATGTATTTTTTTGTTGTACTTCTGTTGACAATATGTCATAAATGCTGTCAATAGAGCTCAGCATGCATTAAAGCCAGAACAATGCTGTAAATGTAACAGTTTCAATAAAAGCTCTTTAAGGCAAGTAGGGCCATTTTCAATTTACACGTCATCTTTCATCCAATTGTAACAGCGAGTGTACAAGAATAGAGATGGCATAATTTGCTAATAAAACAGTTTAGTTTTCTATCTTTACAGTATTGAATACTTAAATGCACCTTTCACAAGTTAACTCGCTTTTTTTTTTTTAAATCGAACATATAAAACGCTGCCATAAGACTCTGCACTATGAAACCGACAGTGTTTTAATGAGGAACAACATCCAAAATAGTGCAAGAAGTCCTTTGGGTGGTCCCAGTGTTCAATCATTCTGTGTGTGTTTTGTTTTTTACAAACCAAGATCACCTCCTTCTCCTCCTCCTTTCCCTTCTTCCACTGTAACAGAATTGCTTCCGCCTCTCTCTACGCAGCTGGAAACCGGCTTAGGCCTTCTCCAAAGACTGGTAGTATTCCTTGAGAACATTCCAGGCTTTGGGTGCCATGAAGCCTTCCGGAGGGTTCCGGCCCTCGCGAGCCATCCTCCGCATGCGGGTTCCTGAGATGAAGTCATAGTCCTGGTGTCTGGGTAAAACGAGACGGCAGAGGGAATGTTAAGATGTGCACGGTAAAGGGACAGTGTGGTACCCAATGTGATAAGAAAATGAAAAAGAAACATTATCTCGGGGTTTGCGTCAGAGATAATAACTAGGTGTTGTACACTGCTCCTTTGTTCGGGACGTTTCGCTCTGGAGGGAACGATGCATTATTCTCTGAAAAGAGCTCTACACTCTTAAAAATAAAGGTGCTTCAAAAGGTTCTTCAAGCGATGCCATAGAAGAACCATTTTTGGTTCCACAAAGAATCATTCAGTCAAAGGTTCTTTAAAGAACCATCTCTTTCTTACCTTTTTGTAATCTGAAGAACCTTATTTTGCCACAAAGAACCTTTTGTGAAACAGAAAGGTTCTTCAGATGTTAAAGGTTCTTTATGGAACCATTTAGACAAAAAGGTTCTTCTATGGCATCGTGAAGCACCTTTATTTTTAAGAGTGTATGATAAAATATGTTCTCTCAAGTGGCCTTTCAAGCCACATAATTCCTTTCAACGGTGCAAAGACGAGGAGGTTAACAGGCTGACTTTACTTCTAGACAAAAAATAAATGAGCAAGAAACAGAAATCTAAACTTCAGACCCACGTCATTAAATCCAAACTCTCGGCTACACATTTTCATTTAAACAAATGCTTTGAAAATAAACAGAGTGCAAAACGTCTGATAAATAGAGCTAATTAGTCTCCAACTGCATGAATAAAACTCGAACACTAGTCTAAATACAATCCTCAACGGCTCCTACGGATAGGGTTTATTTGTTACGGATTAGTTGTTCTTCAATTAAAACGCAGACCTTACGAAAACAAATTCACACAGCGCAATGAATTTATAAACGTACACTGTTGCACTGTGCTTTCCCTATCACATTCATTAAACTGTCGTTCACAGCGGCTTTTCAGTCTAGACAAGCAGGTTCATATGTGCTTATAATGTGGAATGTTGAGTAATGCATTTGAACAAACCCAAGTATTTTGAGTGAGTCAAGTAATTTGTATGGTACTGATAGTGTTTAGTAGGAATAATTGAATTTTATATACGCTTACGGTACGGGATAAAAAATACACTGCTACCATTTAAAAGTTTGGGGTCAGTACGTTAAACTAAATTCATTTATTAAGCCTTGCCAGTTTAAACATTTAAGAGCCAGAGGACGCGAGCGCAGTGAGAAGATTTGTGCGTGCGCTCATCTGAAGCGCGCAAATATTAAGCTCTCTCTGAAGTATTGTGTTTAAATGGACAAATTCACACAAAAAATTATGTCAAAATGCCCATCTTGGTAAGTATCCTATAGCAGACATAGCCGGCTGAACGTACTTACAGTGTCTTAAAGTGACAGCACTTTCTTAATATTAATCAAACAGCAACAACAAAGAAATCACTCACTGCTCTTGATTGAATAGCTTTTGTAACTTAAATAAAGATTAAGCTTTAATTTATACAGTCAAATATGCAATGCTGTTTTACATTTCATTACTTTATTCAATTTCTGTACCTAAAAACTAATGTTAGACCTACCTAAAAAAAAAAAAATGAAAAACACCGTTTATTTTATTTATATCTTTACTCTATTGTATTTATTTGTGCTGTTGCTTGTAGTTAGATAGATTATTCTTATTTTCTTTATTTTTATTTGACAGTACAGTTTTTCCCCTAAACATAGCACATGCCAAACCATACCGAAACCGTGACTCTAAAACCGTGATACAAACCGAACCGTGAGTAAGCTGAACAGTTCCACCCCTAATATATATATGGGCTGAGTGATAAGATCGCCCCCCCCCATTGGCTTTTAGGACACTCAAAAGGGATCACATATGACAAATAGCTAAGAAACACCGTGGCAGGTGTCGATTTAAAAGTATGCACATTTCCTACCTTATTTGTAAATGAAATTCATCTCCAATCCTTCTTCTATCGTTTCAGGTTTATCGTCAATTTAAAAGTATGCACATTTCCTTACTTATTTGTAAATGAAATTATTCTCCTATCCTTCTTCTATCGTTTCAGGTTTATCCATTGTTATTCTAATGCAAGAAAAATATAGCTGGTTTTCCAAGTAAAAACCGCCAAATAACGTTTACACGTAGTTAAGTTATGAAGGACTTCAACTGTAAGCGACACAAGCATATGCAAAACAATATGATGTTTGTTATTATAAAAATTTTATATAGCCCACATTTTTATAAAAAAATTTTTATTTATTTACAGCTTAGGAAATAACGTTGACAATAACGTATATCTTCAACATACGTTGTCTATGACCAAAAATGTTAGTTTTTAAGTGGACTTTTTTTTATTTGCTTTGCTTGAGAAAATAAAAATATACAGTTAGTGGTTTTTTTTTTCCTTTTGATTTAGTCGAGTTGGTTTTGCATCAAACACAATGTAATTTTCGGCAATCGAGATCTGGCAGCAACAGCGCATTTTTCCGCTTGGGTGAGCGCTTTGCGAACAGCTTACCTCATGCATTAAATCTGCCGCAGACCAGCAAATCACTGAGAACGCGCTACAATCCTGACGAGTCATAGCAACAGAGCGGAGGCGAGAAAGCTGCGGAAGCAACCATAACTGACGTAGATTTACAGAAAATGACTGCCATTTGGCAAAAAAATCATTTTACGTACTTATTCCTAACTCTTTAAGCTTTAAGTTACATTTCAAATGACAAGGGATCAACTTAAAATCATGTTTATATGAATTATCCCGTGAACATATTCTCTCAAATGGCCTAGGTATGCGGAGCATTCGCAGTTTATATGGATGGAACGCCACTGATATACTGTGTATATACAGTGTTTGGCTTAGTGTTATGTTAGAATCATTATTATACTCTTATACCTTTTGTTCTTTAATATTTTTAATTGTTTTTAGCTTTATTTTTTGTTTATCATTTAAATGTTAAGTTTTGAAATTTTGTTGTATGCATTTTTATTTAATCTCTTTCTTTTTAAAATGTGTATAGGTAGTATTTATAAAGTTTTAGCTTTAGTTTTGGATCTGTTTTTAGTTGTTTTAATACTACAATTGATTGCTTCTGTTGTCCTCATTTGTAAGTCGCTTTGGATAAAAGCGTCTAATAAATGACTAAATAAATAAATAAAAATACATATATATGCATTCAGAACACCTTAGCAATCATCCAGTAGTAGCAGGCAAATATGATGCATCCTACTATTGGATGGACCCCCAAATGATAGTTTATGGAATATTATCACCATTCCACCTGGTAGTCACTTCAATGGGGTGAAGGGGTGGAACACATAAACTCCAACTCCATAGAGAACAGTTAATATGCATTTAAATGAGAAACAGCTTGGACTGATTTGAGGCATTTTAGAAGACTTTAAGGGGGATGGCTGGCAATTAGGCTCAGCATCCATATTCCTCTCGAATTTGGCCAGGCCCATCACCCTGCTCAAGGAGCAGACGGAACGCCATAAATTTACTAAGGCGCCAAGCGGGGCCCTTTGAAAGTCAGACGGAGTGTGAGTCTGCCACCTCAACCAACTTTTCGGGGGTCTTGCTGGGACGGAGGAGGGAAGCGACAGCCCCGCTGTCACATGCCGCTCGACTTCACATATCAAGGTAAGCAATGATCTCAATAAATAACTGCACCATTTAAAACATAGGTAGAGGAATAATAATTCCAAAAATTGTCTCCTATGTCTTTTTTCTTGCATGGAAGACAAAAGGAGATGTTTTACAGAATGTCCAAGCTGCTTTTTATTTACTACTTCGAATGTTTATATTCTTTTATACTTAAACACTGAGTGACCATAATGCACATAAATGATTTGTATAGATTATTTTCATAGTGTTTTTTTTTTCTGGTCCTCTTTGAATCTTGACAGATGAAAGATCTATTTGAAGATTTTTTTGTTGTTTTGTCTTTGTTTTTGTTGTTGTTCTTCTTCCATGGAACAAAAAAACAGTCATATTTTGTTTTGGAATGACCTGATGGTGAGTAATGGATACAATTTTCATTTTTTTGTTAAGTTATTCCTTTAAACTCTGTGTGGGATGTTCATTTGCATAAAGATCATGCAACATTAAAAGTCCACTGTCTTTCTTCAAGTCAATTTTGCTGCATGTTGACATGCTACATGGTCTTCATCACGGACGACTGAAAAGCCTGTTAACTCGATAGCAGTGGGTGCTATTAATTGCAAGACGAGACACAGCGAAAACGCATGATTTTCGTTAGTCATCTTCTGCAGCATTTGCACAGTGCCAGAGGAATAATGGCAGATCTCCACTTCTAAATGACTTCAAAGAATGGAGCAAAGCTGTAGAATTTGGTGAAGGCACACAACAACAAAACATTTCCTGTTATTCTTGGCAACGCAGCTAGGAATCGAGGAAGCCTGACATGGAGGGAAGTTTGTACAGTGATAGATTGCTTGAACATGTACAGAAGATAAATGTTTATGAAGTAAATTCATGCCTTCAGCGGTTGGTTTCAATTTACCACAACTTCCAATATGCCCAAGTCTCAAATTTGATGAAATTAGTTGCTTAAAGATACTTGTCTTACTCAATTTGTATAGTTAGTTTGTTTTAATAGACAGGAAGGCAAATCTAAAGAGGAAAAAAAGACAAACTTACTTTTTGGGGTCATAAAAATCCATGGCCTTCTTGGCTTTATTGTAGGCTGCCACTTTGAAAGGCACAATTTCCAAGGATATGAGTCCAGGGGCCATGGTGAGAACTTTAGCCCCGTGGGAAGGCTCGTAGAGGTCTTTACCTGTGTCTGGGTGAGGCATTCCTGCGGGGTCACGTCCCACTATGTAAAAGTTGGCCCCAGCCACCATCCGGACCCTACAGTGCCACTGCACCTGTTGGAAGAAGTTCAAATGTATTTTATTTTTACTTTAAAACAAATCTAACTAAGAGTTAGTCCAAGCAGTTGACTTATGAATGAGAATTGGAGTTGTTGTTGAGCTTTATGTGAGAAAAAGGCAAAATTTAAACCATTATTTGCTTAAAATCTTTCCCTCTGTTATAGGTCTCAAATGTCATTCACATTTGTGTATATTTGAATATGGCATAACAAAATGTTCTCGCAACCAAATGCATGCGAATAAGATTTGAGAGCAACCAAAACAGGAAGAATTTAAGTGTCTAACTTCAATTTTGGTTTTTGAGACAAAACGGCTGTGATTTTAGAAGACGTACAAGTCAAACAGAGAGACATAGAAAAAAACATCTGGGACAATCTGTGCTGAACTTTTTTCTTTTCTTTTATGTTATTCACAAATGAAAGAATGGTTGGAACAACATGAGTATGAATAGATAGAGGGTGACAGATTTCATTTTCTGATTAACAATCCTATGCTTAAAATTTGAAGAACGATGATAATGTAAACCAAATGCAAATGTGAAATTTTGTTTAATGGCACAAAGATAGCGACAATAAAAAAAAAAAAAGTCAAAATGTATA
This sequence comes from Sinocyclocheilus anshuiensis, assembly GCF_001515605.1. Classification (NCBI taxonomy): domain Eukaryota; kingdom Metazoa; phylum Chordata; class Actinopteri; order Cypriniformes; family Cyprinidae; genus Sinocyclocheilus; species Sinocyclocheilus anshuiensis. The sequence goes on from NW_015537995.1 coordinate 1,526,511, forward strand.
ATTTCAAGATAAATGAAAACATCTCTTATTATGGACGTAAGATTAGAATTGGCCTACATCACCTAAGCTAATCCTTTTCTGTGGAGTCAGCGTGTCCCCTACTTCCTCCTCATAAGTCAATGAGGTGAACGAGTGCTTCCTGTGGGCTGCTTTAGTCTCAAGACTCTGTCTGCTCCCAATACATTTTTTAATGTCCCCGGCCACATGATTAAAGAACAAGAGACTTCAAAATAGCCATGGAACACTACACCAGCAACAAGTTTTGTCAGAAGAAAGCTCCCCATTTGTGCTTGCTGTCTGTGTGTGTGTGTGTGTGTGTGTGTGTGTGTGTGTGTGTGTGTGTGTGTATGGATTGTACGCGACA
>NW_015537995.1:1526936-1529348 GCF_001515605.1 Sinocyclocheilus anshuiensis
TGTCTTTGTGTGTGTGTGTGTGTGTGTGTGTGTGTGTGTGTGTGTGTGTGTGTGTGTGTGTGTGTGTGTGTATGGATTGTAGACGCCACTGGCTTCTAAACAATTTGGTTCTGTTTACATCACTCTTGGAGACACAAATCAATTCCTACTGGAAAGTCCAGCGATGTGTGATGCCCACAAGAAGAGCCTGTCCCTGTTGTCTTCAGCCTCAAGCACAAATTAGGTGGAACAAATCAGAAATCCAGTGCACCACCGACGTTTCATGGAGGAATGTGTCCTGTGCAAGCTTCCTCACCACTAACTTTCCATACAACTCTTCAGTGGCTTCAAATGCCGTTTTAATTATCATTCATAGTACAAAGTGCATTTGATAGAGCTTCTTTCTTTAAAATATTGCATATATCAAACAATTTGTAATTCCTGAAGTATGCAAGTATGGGATACTTTAAGAATTACATATTGAGAAAGATCTCAAAAGCTACAACGCTAATTTGAATCTGGTGTTTCAAAATGAGGAGCTACCAGCTGCATTAAAAATGGTCTTGGGGGGATTTCAGTTTTCATTTTTTTATATATGGTGAACATCATATCTTTATTAGATGACTAGATGTTCAAAAATCTCCACTTAAAGCAAGAATATGGAAAAAATATAATGACCAGCTGACCTTAAGTTATTATTTTAATGGGGTGCCTCAGGTATCCGTTCTCTGTCCTTTTTCATTTTACACTAACCTCTGTTGGGCCGGCGTACATCATTGGTGAAGGGAAAATGGCCACTATGGTGGAGTTGGGGTCAAGCAGTCCCTCCTCCAGGACAGCCGCATGCTGTTTCATGCGCCAGGCCAGTGGCACGTCATCATCTTTGGTCCAGCCGCCCAGTGGGTGAAGCAGAAGCACGGGTCGACGATAGCCACGTTCAATTAGACGCCGCTGCGTGTCCTGCATGAGCAGTGCATGGCCATTATGCACTGGGTTCCGCAGTTGGAAGGCAAAGACGACATCTAAAAATGAGAGAAGAGTGTTTAATATTTCATAACTTGCCATATATATATATAATTGTATTGCAGCAATATATGGATGAATGCAAGTCTATGACAATACAATTAAATTCCATTAAAGAAAATGTATGTCTATGTGACCTGCTACAGTTCGAGGGCAAGACGACTTCTACCTCACAACATACTAGTCAAAATTAGGTCAAAAGGAGCAACTCCTGAGTGTAGCTCCATACCTGCATTCATCTCTTTAAACTTCTGCTTAAGTTCGGTTGGTGTGAGCCTGTAACTATCCAGCCCGTCATTCCAGTAGATCCGATCCAGCACCTGGAGATCACCACCGACCAACCAATCTCCGCTCTCCATCACCATCTGCCACAGGAAAAACCACCAGGAAAAACACCAATGATCATCTGTACAATACTGTTGGAAAAATGCCATAATTTGCCCTGCTTCTTTGAGGTATGAGGAACATAAGGAACCCTTCAGATTCTGAAACCAAATGATGCATGCAAGAACATACTGACTTAAACTCTCAACATTGTTATAAGAAAGTGGTCGAACATAGTTACTGAATAAAGTCTTGTCTACAGTCTTCTTCTGGCCACAAACCAGCCACAAAGACAGGAAAAAAAACTGTTTAAAATTGCCAACCACAGTTGGTTCTGAAAACATACAAAAATCTAACAAAACTATGCATTTCAAAAATATGATTGTTGTGAGTTGTACAATCCAACAGGCTTTTCCTTAAAAGTGCTCATTGTAGCAGCCTAGGAACTTAAATAGTAAATACATTTTTGTTTCCCTGTACAAGTTTAATAATCCTAGTTAGAAAGCTCTAGTCTACAAGCTTGATATCATTCCTAAATTTGGGCCCCTCGTTTATTAGCTTAAATTTCTACACAGTTCCATTTAAAACCAGGAATTACAATCCCTCTATATAGTGACCAATCATATCAGGCTACAACTTTCGGCTGCTTTTGCTAATATTTCACCTTCAGGAGGTCTTCCCTGGCATTCGTTGAGCTGGTAACTTGGCCAGGGTTAAAAAGCAGTACAGTATGGTGAGAATACCACAGCTCTCTGCAGATTCGGGGCCGCTAGGATGAGAATACCATTTCACAACCCCACAGACTTTCATCTATTGATTTGACTTGACAGCAGCACTGGTGGCTCGAGAACGTCTCGGTTACGTATGGTAACCCTCGTTCCCTGAAGGAGGGAACGGAGACGTCACGTCGGATGACCGACGAATTGGGATCTCGCTTAGGAAGATTCCACTCGAGCCCGACACTCTCGGCGGCCCGGGAATGCATAGCCATCATTTCCGGGTCCGTATCCGGCACCGCTGACCACTCAGAGGGCAGCAACGCTGACGGATCTTCATCCCCAGAGAAATCCGGCTCACCCTCCGATG
>NW_015537995.1:1529503-1534647 GCF_001515605.1 Sinocyclocheilus anshuiensis
TCTAAGCGAGATCCCAATTCGTCGGTCATCCGACGTGACGTCGAGAGTGACCGACTGAAAGGGAACTTTATGTGCAAGTATGTGATCATATTAAGCAAACTTGGAGAGGCCTAAAAGCAGTGAATGTTAATAAAACGATTCATCCACTGCATTGCTTTTGCATTTGAAGACTAAATGCATGTGCAGCTGTCATTTGCTGGCCACAGTATAGCAACAGTAGCAGTCGTTTATTTATGTTGCAGAGCCTGGCGATGGAAAAACTCAATGAGCGATCTGTTGGCACTAATCGCATCTATACAGTAAATCAACTCTATTAGCTGTCATAGAAAATAGCAGAGCACTGGTTGAGCACTGTACCCCTTTCAATGAGGGGGGAAAAAAACAACAACAACATTGATAATGCAATTAGGTAAATGCTCTCGAGTCTGGTTAACATCCCCCTGCACCAAAACCCCAATGTGGATTCAGCTGTCAGACTGACAGCCGAAATAAACAGGAAAAGTGTATTTACCTCACATAATGGAGGCCAGTTTTACAGTCCTGCTGATTGACACGCTTCAGCAGAGGGAGTTTAACATACACACCAGACACAGTGAAATAATGAGATGAACGATTCTATGAACATAGTATATTCTCAGCTTATATATAGATAGATGGATAGATATATTCATATTTCACTTATACAGATTCATAAAATCAAATTACAGATTCATAAGATCAAAAACTAGAAATCACATTCGCAAGCCATTTTCCGCAAACAATTTTAGTTAAATTAAATATTCAAAAACAAATAAATAAATAAATTATGGCCAGTAATCTGATATTTAAATTCTATGCTGTTCTACCTAGAATAATTTAGAACTATAATAAGAAGAATTATGCACACCAGAAATAAAATAAATAGTTTAAAATGCTACACATCAATTTAGGCATGACAAGATAATAAAGTACACTACGAAAAATGCATATTCATTTTGAGATTAGCTTGTTATTGAATGATTAGTGTTTTAAAAGTGAGTTTTATCATCTAAATGTAAAAATTTATGTAAATAAGTATGCACAATTAAATATACATTACAATTTCAATTTCACATACAAACTAACCTTTTTACATCAATTTTAAATTGAAATCAAAACTCCTCAATTATATATATATATAATTATTTTATTATTATATATTATATTATTATATGGTTTATATTGTTTTATAATTTAATGATAACTTTATAAATATTCTGAAAAAAACTATTTTCTTTTGACATCCTCCAAAAGGCATGCAATTTCTTTCTTTGGTCTGTGGATGGGTTTATTTGTGACCAAAGGCAAGCAGACAGACAGGGCCTTTCGAGAGTCCGAAAGCTCTCCCGTGGCGCCCATTAGTGCGAGCTGGAGCAGAGCGGAGCCATTAAAGTCTACCTAAGCCCACAATCCCTACTTACAGATGGAAACAATTGTTCAGTATTTACTCTGCGAGATTTGTAAGAGGAAGGTGAGGGGAGAGGAGGGGAGGAGAGCGCCACTTGCCTAAACACTGTTTAAATAGAACGCAGGGCGAGAAATCCAACTAAAACACATGTGTGAAATGAAGGAGGTCGAGGAATAAAGAGATGACTAAATCGGAGGCTGAGCAAAGATGAGAGAGAAAGCGAGACCTTGTTTCCATAGACCGACTAAGAGGGCATCGTGGCTCTGTCTTCTGTCAGAGTGCAGTCCAAGGAAAGCTTGGCAATGTGACTGCACAAAGACCTATTAAAGCATCAGGTCACTTGACTTTACCTTCAAAAAATGGGGCATAAGTGGAAAATCTTTTCTTTTAAACACAATTACAGATACAAACAAAACTTCATTTTAGAAGAAAATGTCCCTGGGATAACTCACAGTCATGATGTCCCTGCTTAGGTGTCCTTTAAGAAAACAGTAGATTTAAGCTGTAATGTCTTTAGCGCAACACTGCGGGTTGAGTTCACTGCTCATAAACACTAAAGAGCAATGAAGCAACCGGCAAATTATTCCTATAAAGGATGCTCAGTCTCAGACAGGTGAAAAGTGATGCATTAATGGATCATGCTGCTGAATCACTGTGATTCTGCTTTCTTATTAACATGTATGTAGTCTAAACAGTGCTCTCATTCACGGTATGCATATGATCGGGACTTTCCAGGTGGTTTGTGAGTCAGAAAAGAAAGAAAAGGGAGGGAGCTGACAACAAAAATTAGATACAGAATGACGTTAATCATTGCCAACTGCTTACATAAGTTGATAGAAATATTTTATCAACAATTTTATCCTAACCAGCATCAAGTCTATGGTTACGTTTACATACAGGTGCATCTCAATAAATTAGAATGTTGTGGAAAAGTTAATTTATTTCAGTAATTCAACTCAAATTGTGAAACTCGTGTATTAAATAAATTAAATGCACACAGACTGAAGTAGTTTAAGTCGTTGGTTCTTTTAATTGTGATGATTTTGGCTCACATGTAACAAAAACCCACCAATTCACTATCTCAACAAATTAGAATATGGTGACATGCCAATCAGCTAATCAACTCAAAACACCTGCAAAGGTTCCAACTTTTCCACGACATTCTAATTTATTGAGATGCACCTGTATATGTGGTTACACAGCACAACGAAATCTCACTAGTCCAAAATCCAGCTCCACACTGTCGTATAGGTACATTCACTCCAGAATTACTTCAATTCTGAAAGAATAACTTCTGAAGAATAACTTCATCGGAATTGTACGAAACTTGGAAACGGTTTTGGCACTTGCTATGTGAACACAAAAGAAATATGGACATGATTTAGAAAGGTTAAATGGTCCTGCAAAAAAATAAAAAATAAAAGTCACCCTTAAAAAGAAAATGACCACATTGGAAATAGTTTGAAGCAAATTTTATCTAATGGAAACATCTGGTACAGTGCCCAAACAAAATCTAATTTTTGAGATATCAACCTCAAATTTGGAACATAACTTGTTTAGATTATGGCTTTGATTTTCACCGTTTTAGAGTAAAACACTTTTTAGAAAACACATTTCAAATAAAATTTAAAAAAAAATTTTTTGTGCATTTTTCAGAATAATAAACTTAAACTTCTACCATTTTTTTTTAAGTTTCACTTTATCTTTTTCACTTCTTTAAAAAAAAGACACCAAACACAAGTCTCTGCTCCAAATAATTTAAGATTTAGGACAGTTTATGTTTGAAATTTTGCATGCTCAAAAAGTGGTTAACAGTTAACCACATTTTAACCGTTAACGGGTAACAAATGGATCATAACTATTCCATGAATATAATTTAGTACCATAAAAGCCCCCCAAAATGAAAATATATTAACAAACAAAACATTAACAAAATTAAAAAACAAAACCAGTCATTTTTGAGCAGCACCAGAGGTTTAGGATATTTCCAACTTGTAAAATGCGCTCAAATCCTCATACTTGTAACTACTTACTTGCGTAAATTGTAACAATTACTTGTAAACTCTAAATTTGCTGAGAGCTCCTACTTCCTCAACGCCATGTGGAAACATTTAAAATGGCAGTGGCTTTAGCATTACAATGCAGTTAAGCAGTTATTTTGTAATATTCCTATTTAATAACTCCTATAATTGACTATTGTAAATGTCTTAATTATGCAAGAACAATTTAAAAACAAACAAAAGACATACAATGCAGTGTAATGTAGCTAGCAGCGTCAAACACCTATCTAATGTCCCGCAAAAACACTGTTTATTAACAAGGCATTTGCACAACTTCCTGTATTGTGGTTTTGTCTATTGATTACTCGAATTACACCAACTCATTTGGAATTAATAGTGTTGAAATTCAAACGCATAATTCCGAGCTCTAAGAAGCGAGGTGCTCAGAGAAAAGTAATTACAGTAATCTAGTAATTACAATCAATCAACTACGTTCTAAACGGCTGTGATTGTGTCAGGTCATGCAGAACTTTTGCTTTTTCACTTTTGTTAGGAAACTGTAAGTAATCTTCTAATCATACAGGCTTTGTCTACATTGACCCCCTGACCTTGATGTATGGATGATCCTTGCATGTGGTGCCCCACTGCCGGGCACAACGCTCTTCCTTGCGATGTTCGTAGAACTCTGGGTTTCGCAGTATCGCGACCCTCTGACCACCGTAGGCCAGCGCAAACGCAGTGCTGCCATCCAGACGCTCCTTATCGGCACTTGAAACCGGGAGGACCACCGGCACCGACAGGTTAATAACCCCACCTATAAACAGAGGAAAGATGCATGGTGCATATATCAACCAGACTGACGCTTTGAAAAATCGACCGCTTTTAAAGGCCTAAAAAGAAAGAGTCCTATGACCTATGGGGCAAGATAAGAGAAAGAACTCTTGAATGTGAAAGTGGTGAGTTTTCTAAGAAAGTAAGAGGTCCAACACCTTGATTAAAGCAATATGAGCGGGAAGCTTTTAAAATCCATTTTCAGGATGAAACACACACACACATAGCAGAAACAGCTGTTTTCCATAAGAAAGAGCCCTGCGAGCATCCCATTTCAGCTCATTTCAAATTAAACTAGTATCAGGACGCAACATGCACAAATCTGTCCGCTTCATAAAGATGGCAGTCTGGTCCAACAAGAGTCCAACTGGGCATATTGTAAGGATCAAAACAATAAGACAAGGTGTGATGTACAGTAATCAAGTCTAATGACGCTGTTGATGTAATGCATGAACACCTAATGCCTTTCTTTTCCTGTATTCTGTCACAACTAAACGCAAGCATCTACTAGGCCCACTTTTTTATCTTAATAGGTGTGTGTGTGTGTTTTTGTGACATATGAGGACACAAATTTGTATAATGACATGGGTATGACATAGGTATTACAAGGAGAAGGTGATTTATGAGGACATTGCCCCATGTCCCCATATTTCAAAAGGCTTATAAATCATACAGAATGAGTTTTTTTGAGAAAGTAAAAATGCACAAAGTTTCCTGTAAGGGGTAGGGTTAGATATATGGCGATAGAAAATACAGTTTGTACAGTATATAAACCATTACGCCTATGGAATGTCCCCACAATTCACAAAAACAAACGTGTGTATGTGTGTGTGTGTGTGTGTGTGAGAGTGTGTGTGTGTGTGAGTGTGAGTGTGTGTGTGTGTGTG
>NW_015537995.1:1535262-1563782 GCF_001515605.1 Sinocyclocheilus anshuiensis
ATCGGCACTTGAAACCGGGAGGACCACCGGCACCGACAGGTTAATAACCCCACCTATAAACAGAGGAAAGATGCATGGTGCATATATCAACCAGACTGACGCTTTGAAAAATCGACCGCTTTTAAAGGCCTAAAAAGAAAGAGTCCTATGACCTATGGGGCAAGATAAGAGAAAGAACTCTTGAATGTGAAAGTGGTGAGTTTTCTAAGAAAGTAAGAGGTCCAACACCTTGATTAAAGCAATATGAGCGGGAAGCTTTTAAAATCCATTTTCAGGATGAAACACACACACACATAGCAGAAACAGCTGTTTTCCATAAGAAAGAGCCCTGCGAGCATCCCATTTCAGCTCATTTCAAATTAAACTAGTATCAGGACGCAACATGCACAAATCTGTCCGCTTCATAAAGATGGCAGTCTGGTCCAACAAGAGTCCAACTGGGCATATTGTAAGGATCAAAACAATAAGACAAGGTGTGATGTACAGTAATCAAGTCTAATGACGCTGTTGATGTAATGCATGAACACCTAATGCCTTTCTTTTCCTGTATTCTGTCACAACTAAACGCAAGCATCTACTAGGCCCACTTTTTTATCTTAATAGGTGTGTGTGTGTGTTTTTGTGACATATGAGGACACAAATTTGTATAATGACATGGGTATGACATAGGTATTACAAGGAGAAGGTGATTTATGAGGACATTGCCCCATGTCCCCATATTTCAAAAGGCTTATAAATCATACAGAATGAGTTTTTTTGAGAAAGTAAAAATGCACAAAGTTTCCTGTAAGGGGTAGGGTTAGATATATGGCGATAGAAAATACAGTTTGTACAGTATATAAACCATTACGCCTATGGAATGTCCCCACAATTCACAAAAACAAACGTGTGTATGTGTGTGTGTGTGTGTGTGTGTGTGTGTGTGAGTGAGAGAAAGTGTCAATGCATACCTTGGACGCAAATTTGAATACTAGGCAAGACAACACTCAGCAGAGCCTTATGAGGCTGTAAAACTAAATTGACACTTTTTGGAAACTCAAGCTTGATGTGGGAAATTGCTGTAATTACCCGGTTCTATAAATGCGAGGACCGCATTATGGTTTTAAAAAGCCATTCGCACATTTGTCGTTCTTGTAATCAAAAAGGTGCCGACTTTTTATTTCAGATGATCGGGTTTCTGAAACTGGCTTGAGAGCATGTGATCAACATCACCCAAGCCTCCATTAAAACTATAATAGCTCTTTTATTTCTACCACTAATTAACATTTAAAATCCACTTGCTGAGCCTTCAGATTCCCTCACAGAAATTAAATGTTTTTTTGCGATTGGACCCCCATTCTGAGTTGTTCTCCTGATTCTACCCTGAAGTTCTGAAATATTAGTAGATTATTAGTAGGTTCTTGGGTTTCTTCATGCTCCACCTGATGTTGGTTTCTAATCAATTTGCTTAGGTTTTCTGTTTTACATAAATGTGCAAAATATTTCTGAAAACTGTTTCTTCCCTCTGTCATCGTCCATTAAAAGAAAACGATTCAGTGAATCCAACCAAGTGGAAAAGATGATGCACTTCTGAATGTAATAGTGGCTGGCAGAAAAAGGTGCATTGCACTGTCGAACGTCGCCATCTAGTGGTGCATTCAGAAGACAGCGCATGAAAAATAAATCAAAGCCATGAGAAGATACAAGATCACACACATAAGGTCATCTGTTTACCGTCAAGCAGACAGTTGAAGTGCAGACACTGTAGGTACTCTCCCTCCCTCATGAAGCCGTTCAGAGGAGTGGCCCAGCCCTCAGCGAGCACCTGAACCCACTGCATGTCCACCTAACGCACCAACACAGAACAGACATTAGCTGTAAGGATGTACGTAAGTCATGCCTTATTAAGTCATAATGTGTTTGCAAACCATTTGCAGGAGTTTAAATCTGTATTTGAGTGGCATATGAGGAGCGAAGATACCTTAGTGATCTCCACTACTTGAAGAGTCTCAGCATCAGCCTTTGCCAAGTCCAGCTTGTTCTCTTGCACATAGAGCTCCTTGACCTCGTAGGATGCGTCCACAGGAACTATGTCCTGCAAACAGTCAAAACATTATCAAACAGAGATCATTGTCATTTATATCCAAGTATGATGAAAGGATAAGAGACACTGCTAAGCCAACTTGCAACTTTTTCTATAAGAATCAGTGTTAAAGTACAACTGTGGCCTTGTGTTCATTAAATAAGGATGTCAACGTACAGTGCATAGAAAAATATCCCATCAAGTAATGTGATAATGACTAAGTTAACATGTACTTAAAATTCAGTTTAAGGCCATATTTAGAATATGATGGTTAAATGCTTGAAGGCATCAAAATAAGTCAATTTATTTCATTAATTCTATTTAAAAAATAGAATTGCTGTCTTGTCGGCAACACAGAAATGCATCCATTTAGCCATGAGTTGCCACTGCTAAATAAACTACAGTTCAAATGTTTGGAGTCAGTACAATTTTTTTTTTTTTTGAAAGAAAGAAAGAAATACTTTTATTCAGCAAGAAAGCATTTAATTTATCAAAAGCAACAGTTAAATACATTTATAATGTTACAAAATATCTCTATTTAAAAAAAAACGCAATTCATCAAAGAATCCTGAAAAAATTAATCACTGTTTGTTTCTACAAAAATATTAGGCAGCACAACTGTTTTTACCATTGATAATAATATGAAATGTTTCCTGAGCACCAAATCAGCATATTAGAATGATTTCTGAAGACTGGCGTAAAAATTAATCTTTGCCTTCACAGGAATAAATTAAATTTTTTTTTGAAAGAAAAGTGTTAGTTATGTTATAATTATCTCCTTTCATTGGATTTTGTGAATAAGGTTTATCCCATTAACTGTCACCGTCCCACCTGTGGGATGCTTGGCGCTCTTTTTTTTGTTGTCCTTTTTCTCTATCAAATCTTTTAGTAATCATCATAAATTATATATAATTATATAGAAGTAATATTGACAGAGAAATCTAGACATTTGTGACAGAAAAATGCATTAAAAAATTCAATGGAGTTTGGATGGCACCCGGTGGCTGTTTGTGGTATAACGCCCTAAATAAAATCTCACAGGAACCTCAATTTTTTTCATATCAACTTCAAACTTGGAACATAACTTTAGACATAAGGCTTTAATTTTATACCAATTTTAGAGTAAAACCTGTTATGTAAAATATTTATTATATATAAAATAAAATGAATATAGTGCATTTTATTTACAGTAAATTTAAACTTCTATAACTTTTTGATACTTACATTTTTTGAAAAACTTCCACTTTTGCAATAATCTGCTGATTTTCTGGATTCCAAAGTGTTCATAAATTACAACAATTTAAGTTTGGATAGTGCACTTTCATGCCTATTTTAAAAATGGGGGGTGACAGTTAAGGGGTTAAACATGTAACTTTTAATTAAAACAGGCTTATTCCAGGGATTGTGGCATTTACATGACTTCATACTAACTGTTCATTTGTACCATTCAGATTAGTATCAAAATATTTCTTTGCACGTAAACATACTCATTGATGTGACAAACACTTCTGTGCCAAGTGCTGTTCGACTGCCTGCAACCGGTCATTTGAAATATGCATTATATTGTAAACCAAGCGAGACATTTAAATCACAATCTCCAAATATGCTATGAAGATATATATAGCTGAGGCTCACACTGAATTCACTTTAACATGAATGAAAGGAGTGAACTTACCCTCTCCTGCAGGAGGTCCAGAAGCTGCTGGATGCATTCGTTCACATTGCAAGAATCCGTCTTCAGTACAAGTTCAGGGGCCTCTGGCTTCTCATACTCCGAGTCTATTCCAGTGAACCCTGAGGACAACAAGAGTAACCCGTTATATTAAAAACCCAAGCAGAAACAGACATACTTTGAATGCACTTCATGAAAACAAATTTTCAACAGTTCAGTTCTTAGTAGCGCTGAAATTATTTGTTGTTTTCTACCACCGTACAAAGCAGCTCAGATGCACTGTGCATGTATCAGTTAACATGTACATGAGAGAAAGACACTTCCTGCTATAAACCTCAATCATTTTCATCACAAGATGTTAGCAGCTTTCAGATTTGCATCTTTCCTGTATCACTCTTCACCTGATTTACCCTTACTTATTCTGCGGCTCCACAGCAAAAGAAATTAAATCAAAAACAAAAACAGCAAGAAACACAGTCACAGTCATCTCCTACCAGAAACCTGCTTTCCAAGAATCACCCCAATCTCTTCAGGAAACCAAAAGGGTTGTGATGAATCACACTGAATTGCAACATCAAAATGTTTTGTGTGACCTCTCAAAGACCTTACACTTATTCTCAAACTACTCACACAGTGCTAATATCACAATTGTGCTTCCCAATATGAAATGCTACGTACACCAATAAGCCCACAATCTCCGATTTTAAACATTTTGCAAAAATGTAAGAACTCTTGTTCTGTTCTATCTTCAGTGCCTCAAAACATTCCAAGGCCCTTGTCTTGTCTCGTTTAATCATTTCACATATTTCTGCACAAATAGGTCACACAAATTAAGAGAATGCTTTGGGTTTGTTGACACAGCACTTTAGGACAGACTGTCCTATAGACTACTGACCATTTAGAGATTAAATTTGAGCCATAAAACACAGCGTATCTACATCAAAAGAGTGAAAATAAGCATATTTGGACACATATTATGTACAATACTTTATGTATCTCTATAAAATTGTCTTACCTCTGATTTCTCCAGCCCTAGCTCTCTTATAGAGCCCCTTCACATCTCTCTGCTCACACACATCCAGAGGAGCATCTACAAACACCTCAAAGAATGGAAGGCCAGCAGCTTCATGGATCTTCCTTGCATTCAGACGATCCTGAGGACATGCAGCAGACAAAAAAAACAAAAAAACAATTGATCAAACATTTAACCTTATAAAGCCTACTGCAACAAAGTTGATACATGCATCTCAAAGGCAAGTACATCTCCCTTCAGGCTGTGGTACATGTGTGTTTAGCTGTGAAATCCATAGTGATTTTTATAGAGTAAATGTGAGAATAACGTGTGAGAATAAGATGAACACTTCCTGGACTGAAGCAACTGAGGTTTACTTGAATATCTTTACATGCATATTGAATATTTCAGTTTGGGCCTCAAGTACGAGCTCCATATTCTCCTATATCAGACTATATGAGCCATAAAAGCCTGACTATAACAGAAAATATAAAACATATTATATTTTTCTGAATATTATTTCATACATCAGGCTTTACACGGTTAAGAAGTCTTACACAAAACGTTCTGCATGTTTCTCACCCTGCTGTATGGGGAAATGAAGCTGGCGATGCACACAAGCCCAGCGTCAGCAAACAGTTTTGCCACTTCTGCGATACGACGAATGTTCTCCTCGCGGTCTTCAGGGCTGAAGCCCAGGTTCTTATTGAGGCCCTGCCTGATGTTATCTCCATCCAGAGTGTAGCAGGGGATGCCATGGCACACCAGATACTCCTCCAGAGCCATGCTGACCGTCGTCTTACCCGCACCAGACAAACCTGAGGATGCAGAACAATAGGTCATGATATTTACTGAAAATTTTAGATACAGCCATGATGGAAACATCGAGTTATTCATTTTCTAAAATAACAGAAGAGGGGTTGATAGAGTACCTGTAAGCCACACCGTGCATCCTCGAAAGCCTCCTCTAGTGCCGACTACCTGGCCACGCTTGTTTCTGCTCACGTGATGGGCTTGATACGTCACATTGGTGGCTCTTTGCATCCCCTGCACAAATTGCAGGAAACACATTTACATCACATTTATTTCATCTGTCTCATCTCTGTTTGATTGACGTAAGAGAAACAATTAAAGTGTTTTCGGTCAAATTTTCAGTTAAAATTTGCACACGTCTCTTGGTGTTATTTTTTAATTGTTATTATTTTTAATTAATTATTTTGTTATATATGCATATATAAATGTAAAAAAAAACATACTTTTAATGCCATAATACATGTACCAAATAAATAAATAAATTGCAGTATCATGGTACCATGCCCAAATAAACATGGTAATTTTTATTGATGATATTCAAAAATACTGCACACACCTATGAACCAAAAACAGTTTGTAGTACCATTGATATAGAACGTGGTATTAAATGATTGCCATATCTATGTACCATGGTATTTACATACTCCAAAGAATACCATTGTACGTTACACGTCCTAGAAGCCATGTTAGTATCGTAGTACATGTCCAAAAAGTGATAATACTCGTACTTGTGCTGCCTAGAAATGCTGTCTAGGTGGGCAGCACACTAGATTGTAAGACACAGGTAATATCTACGCATAAAATTATTATACTTATCTTTTTCATACAACTATCACAACTAAGGACCTCTATTACACAGGCATGATTATTCTGGACTTCGCTTATATTATAAATTAAAACGGGATAGGTCAGATTCAGCATAAGCAAAAACACCATATTCATAACACGAGGTGTGTTACTGTAACTGTACTACATTAGTAATGCAAAACATCCCTCAATATCCAGCCGCTAACAGTTACTCACCCAGCTCTCAGGCGCGTTACTCAGTTTCTGCTTCTTACTCGAGTTACCAGATGTCTCCATTCTGAGCCGCTGAATTCACACTTGATGGATAAACAAATAGATAGTGCGATATATATTCGAAGGGGATGTTTTAATGAAGTGCCGGGTCCACTGTGTCTGTGTATTGAAGCCCAGCAAGGAAGCGTAGAGGTTTACAGGCTGCGGCACAGGAAGTGATGGAGGCCCCGATAAGTCCCGCCTCTCACGCGTCAAGTCTCCGCCTACCAGACCATCGGATTGGTCGGAATGACATCAAAGCCGATTGTGATTGGACAATTGAGAACTCGTTCATATAGCCGTGGAACCCAAAGCAAACAAGTATCAGGTCAAGGGAGGGACTTGTCGGAATGCATGCAGGGGAAAATAATAACGCAGCCAATCATGTTCTGTTTTATATTTTGCTTTGTATAGAAAAAGTCCCTTTAGGCTACATTATTTGTGTGGACCCCACTGACCCAATAAAAAAATTATTAGTGTATGAATATATTTTTTCAATTTTTTTTATAAACAAAACAACTTTTAGGTAACCATCTCTATTACATTTTATGGTTTTTAATATGACTGCTAGTAAATCTTGCATCCTTTATTCATTGTGTCACTGTTTAATTGTGCATTGTTATTCATTGCATATTATAAATGAAACTGTTGTGAAAGATTAAACAGTGTATATATACAAGGTATTTTTTAGGTTAAAATTAGTGCTCTCAAACGATTAATTGCGATTAATCGCATCCGAAATAAAAGTTTTTGTTTACATAACATATATGAGTGTACTGTTTATATGTATTATATATATATATATATATATATATATATATATATATAAATACACACACATGCATGTATATATGTAAGAAAAAAAGTTGTTTATATATTAAAATATAATATAAATTATATGAATATTAATATATACATGTAAATACATGTAAATATTTTAAAAATATATACTGTATGTGTGTGTATTTATATATACATAAGAAATATACACAGTACACACACACATATATTATGTGAACAAAAACTTTTATTTTGGATGCGATTAATCGAGATTAATCGTTTGACAGCACTAGTTAAAATGTATGTCACAATTCTAATAGTGTTTTGCAGTTACATACTACTTAATTACATAGTCCTGTGATGAAGCATATAAAAACTGTATGAAAAAGTGGTAGAATTAATGTTACCTGCCATGTACAGTGATTTTATTTTTATTAGAGACATGCTTCATAGTGGTACAACACAACTATATACCAAAATACTTTTTTTTTTTTAAGTTATACAATACAGTGATGTACAATGTGTACACTCAATGAAAGAATCACCACCTCCACATTGATGCCAATAGTATTGGATTTATTGGCTAAATTGTATGAAGCCTATGTTGAGCATGCTAAAAGGAAGCAGTTGGCTCCTGACATGAAAATTTAAATTAGCATGTATCTACTTGGAGAAGAACATTAGTCTAGTGCCCTGCCCTGCACCTTAAACTAAACACAGCGAGAAGAAACTGAACTTCCCTTGGTCCTCTGAGCGGCTAACACTCCCTGATAAGATCTGAGAAAGTTGTAAAACGAGGAACTTCCACTTTTGGACACCTGAATAGCCATCGCAGGCCTGCCCACTATTGGCCTAACCACCCCTGATCCCTTATTATTTCGCTTTCCCTGATTGCCATTAGAGTGATCCTGAAGTCCTTTAGAGAAACGTCTCATTGTTATTTGCACTTTCCCACACACTACCCTAGGTTGGCTATTAACAAAACCGTTTATTCCCCCTGTATATGATCCAGAGACCACCACATTCCCTTGAGAATTGGGAAGTGTGGGCAGCTTCCTCATGTGTAGATACAGCTTCACAGGTTTACCATAGTACACCCAGCACTGGTTTTTGGATGTTTTTTTGGGGGTTGGCACTGGCTTAACCGTGTTTGGTACTTTATGTATTGTGGTTGTTTGCGCAGCAGAGGTGGGAAAAGGCCTGGCTGCCTCATATTCCACACAGTCACCATCTCGCTCCTCATCCTTCGGTGTAACTTCATAACCTTCTAGAAGAACAACATCCTCACCTGAGCGCTTCTGGAGCTCTGATCAACAGAGGACAATTGGGACTAAAATTCAGTGGTTCTGCCATTCACAATCATAACAAACCAGTGGAAATGTATGACACGTTTACATATATTAGAATGAAAGAATTTAGTATAAAATTCAGAATGGGAATGTACTTACTGTGCAGATCTTTGTGGCAAATAACATTTCCACCTGTGATATAGCACACATGACTTTTAGTTTGAAAAACCTTCAGAACTACTTCTGATTAATTCATAATTTTAGCATAGGTTTAGCTTCAAAATTAAGACTAAAGGAGGTCATTGATTCAGTTAAGCATTAAAACATTAATGTAAACTATAGTTTTCAGAAACATACCTTCTGTATTATATGGCTGTGAGGTGAGAATAACCAGTGCAGCAAGCATTCCAAGAGCAATGTTAACATCCATGGCTGCAAATGAAGCAACGATCCTGTCAACGTGCCTTTTATAGGCCTATATTTTAAACCTGCCCTTGTGGAGTGCCACAAATTGTGAAATGACCTGAGGCATTGACTAAATGACTTTATTTGTTAGGGAAAAAAAAAACATTTTAATTATGTCTGAATATCTGTTGAGACTTCATTTGTATGTGGCTGGAGTGTTCGCTGTTCTAACAGGTGTTGGGAGTTGATTTCACCACTGAGGAGCAAAGACAAATAAGTTGGTGACCTAGATCTGGGGAAGCAGGGGCACTTTTATGTGGAGGTTAGGTAACCAAATGTTTCTACACATGCACCCAGGGTGGGCTTGAAATCAAAGAGGAACTGGCAGACAATGGAGAGACTTGGGCAAAGGTGTGACATGTGAAAATGCCAGAAACAGAAACCGTTGATTCAGATGAAAAATATTTACTTCAAACCCACTCTGATCATTATTGGAGAGATGTAGACTTGTCTGAGGCTGCAAATGACTCACTGAATATCCCTTATGGCAGAATGTTGTAGACTTGCCATGGTACGCCAAATACCAGAAAAACAATAAACTTAATTGCATACTGAACAACTGAACGAGTGCAAATGGGACCAACAATTCAGTGGTTCAGACATTTACATAACACACCAATGGAGATACCTAATGTATGTATATAACTGTTTGAATCAGGGGCGTAGCCATCATTTCAGAAGCGAGGGGGACAGAAATGTTATATATATATATATATATATAACATTTCTGTAATCTATATAACCTACCAGTCTGAATTTAAATCTATATTTATTCACACCGGCTCTTGAAACACGTCCCCCGCGTCATCTACGCCCCTGGTTTGAATTGTGTAAATATTATGCTTTATGCATGTCAAAGTCACCCAGTCAAAAGTCAAAGTTGAAGTTTTTAGGCCTGTATGTCAAATATCAGAATCAGAATCAGAATCAGAAGAGCTTTATTACCAAGTATGGTTACACACACAAGGAATTTGACTTGACGACAGGAGCTTCCAGTTTCCAAAATAGAATACAACAAGCAGTAGGTCTATTTATTGACAATTTTTTACAAGCACACCACTGAAAGTAATTCACTAGAATAAAATTAATTATTTAATACTAATAATTAGGCATAATTAGTAAAGCATGACATTAATGACCAAATTTAATGAACAGATTTGTCAGTCACCCCTAGCCTGGCTACATGAATAACAGAAAATGTGATTTAGGCTATTGAAAAAAGCTTAAAACAAAGGTTCCAAAAGGGGGTTTTCACATCGGTGCCACTGAAGAGTCATTCTGAATTCCTTCAAGAACCTTACAGTGAACAGTTCTTAAAAGAACATTTTTTTCTTAGTGTAAAGAACATTTTAATAATCTAAAGAACTGTTTTCCACTATAAAGTACCCAACTGTTTAATGGAAAGGTTCGGTGGATGTTAACGGTTCTTCAATATATATATAAATAGGAGTAGATTTTTAAGAGTGTTAGTACTTGGAATGCATATCTCTATATTAAAGTAAAACATAGTATTGTTTGTATATATTTATAATATTTAAAACTTATGTGGTAATTAACTGATATAGCAATCAACTGATATGCAGCAAGATAAATGGCGAAGTCCCTAGAATATAGTCCATTACTTTGTATAGCCCACTTGCATACAGTCGTAAAGTTTTTTGATTTGATCTTTTGATTGGTTCAACGAACTGTCACTCAGACGTCCGCATCCAATCCTAGAGAGGGGGCGACATCTTGTTGCCTGGCAGCAAGAGCCGCAAACAACAACACATAGTAATGTGTGAATTCGCGTAACTTAGTTGTAAAGCAGTTACAAATGTGTACTCACTCTTTTAGACCTAATGATACAAATGTATGGCCATTATTTTTAAACTGTTTTTAACCGATTCACAAATTAATTTAAAGATGTTTAAATCAAAATTACGTCTTTAATTTCTTATGTTTTTATTAAACGCGCGTTTTAATGATGTTGTGAGTGTCAGTGAGAGTGTGGTGGACAGAAAGGGAGGAGCCGCACTAAATAAGGCTAATGTTGAAGTTTCCAGAGGTTGATGTCAGTGTAACTGGATTCCTCCAGTCTGGGAACAACTGGGAACAAGATGGCTGAGGGGGGACTGGAAAACTGCTTTTCCAAACTCTCACAAAAGCTGGACTGAAGCCACCCAGAGAAAAACATGCAAGTATAAACTATTCTTATTTTTCGAAGCGTCTCTTTTTCCAGACAAATACCTTTCTGCGGTTTTTGTTGTTGTATGAAGTTTTCACTCGGATTTTCTCGCGTATTTCTATTACATAACATCGTAAAATTGGATATTGAGAGATTTAAAAAGCTGAAACGATAACGTTAGCTATTCAATAACTCTGACTTGACGGAAATCAAATTCGAGACGTTTTGAATTAACGTTAGTGTTTTGAGTTTTGGCAGCTTCCCAATAACCCAGCGTTAAAGAGCGACTAAAATGAAGACGTGTGTTTATGTTAGGTTACTGTAAATGACACGATGAGCTCCAGTCGCGTCCGTCCTCAAGCACCGCAGGCCCAGGCGGCATCCGCATCCTCTCCGCCTTATGAAGGGATCGAGATGGAAAAAATGCATCATGAAGAAGTGGGCCTCGGAGTGCCCGATGAGACCCCCTCTCCACCCACCTCCAGCTCCAGACAGGCATGGAGCCGGGATAACCCAGGGTTCGAGCCGGAGGAGGGGATGATGGAAGCGGACTGGCCTCCGGCGAGCCCCGGCCGGAGGTCAGTGTCCACGGCGTCCAGCAGCAGCATCAGTGCGCGGATCAACAGAGGACTGTATCCAACTCCACCAGCACAAGAACACAGCAGCTGTGGGAAGAGGATACTGGAGAAAATGAGAGGTCAAACTGTTGCTAGGATTATTGTGGTTTATGTTTCACTACACTGAAAATGTAAACACAATTATGTGACCCTGGACCACAAAACCAATCATAAGCGTCAGTTTTTTGAAATTGAGTTTTAAACATCATCTGAATAAATAAGCTTTCCATTGATGTATGGTTTGTTAGGATAGGACAATATTTGGCCGAGGGCCGAGTTACTAATCAAAAATTAAGTTTTGATATATTTACGGTAGGAAATTTACAAAATATCTTCATGGAACATGATCTTTACTTAATATCCTAATGATTTTTGGCACAAAAGAAATGTCGATAATTTTGACCTATACAGTGTATTGTTGGCTATTGCTACAAATATACCCCAGCGACTTAAGACTTTTTTAAGGTTTTGTGCTCCAGGATCACATATAGTAAAACTTGTAATAGCCTTGCTAGGATGGGTTACACTTTTGATAAAGTTGCCTTTTCATAAAGGGCCAAGATAATGTCTTAAGTAAAAGGTAAAAGGGGTCCTATTTATAATGTACTTAACGCAAGCATCCCAAAAATATGTATCATGGTTTCCTTGTAACTTCTAAAGTACCTCAGTATGAAATAAGGGTTTAAAAATGAGTTGTATTTCAGGGTTAATAGTTAGTCTGTATTAATTATGACTTAACCTTAATTTGTAAGTGAAAAGTGCCTAATTATATAGCTAGGTAAACGTGATTTTGTGAATTAATGGAAGATTTATTTCTTTATCTTTTTCAGTGCTGTGGGATACCCGTCTTTTGGGTGAGAGCAACAGTAACAGAGAGATGTACCTGAAAACTGTCCTACGAGAAATGATCACCTACATCCTCTTTCTGGTCACCCTCTGCATATGTAAGTTGAATATCGGACAGTTTCATGCTTGAATATGTTAATGCATACCATGTTACATTCTTTTACATGTCCTTTCCTTACATGTTAAGAGTAATAGGCCTTAAAAATATTCATCAGATTAAGAATCTGTTTAATTAGAGCACAAAACGTAATGATACTTAAAAAGTATAACAGTTTTTTATTTTTTATTTTAATTGCTATAGTATGAGTTGCCATTCAGCATAGAGAATCAGATGTCATAATGGAAAAAATATTGCTCAAATTGTCAGTTTCCCTGGTCTGCTCCAGCTCTGGCGGTCTTTCTTTCTGGTATAACAGGCACTTTAATCCTCGTAACAACCACAGCAACAATTTACATTTTTGAGTATTTAGAGTCTGCTCAAATGCATTTTCATTTTACATTTATGCATTTCAGACTTTTCAGATTTTTAAACAACTTACATTGCATATACAGTATACAGTACATTTGATCAGTTAATGCATCCTTTGGGAATTGAACCCATGACATTGGCTTGTACCATGCTTTACAGCTTGAGCTACAGGAACACAAATAAATGAATCCATATTAAAAGTGCACAACATTTTTTATAGTGAACATTTTAGGAGCATCTAACTGCTCTCCGATATGCTCTACCATCTACAGAAACACAACATGTTATTCTGTTTAAGACACATTATTGATATTTGTTTTAGTAACCTACGGAATGGTGAGCACCAACATGTACTACTACACCAAAGTCATGTCCCAACTATTCTTGGATACACCGCTGACAAGCGGAGAACCGATGACCTTCAAGACTCTTTCAACCATGGAGGACTTCTGGAAAGTAATTATTCCACTGACTTGAATGCTCTTTTACAGTATGAAAATGCACAGTAGTTCCAATTGCATCACAGATGTTAATGAAAACATTATCTGTGTAGTTCACAGAAGGCCCTTTTCTTAATGGCATGTACTGGGAGTTCTGGTACAACAACAAGAGCCTCCCAGAAAACCAGAGTCTGATCTACTACGAGAACCTCCTGTTGGGCGTCCCACGTCTCCGGCAACTCAAAGTACGCAATGAGTCCTGTTCTGTCCATGAGGACCTGCGGGATGAGGTTTACGACTGCTACAGTGTCTATTCTCCCGCCACTGAGGACAAGTCAGCATTCGGATCGAAGAATGGGACAGCGTATGTAAAAATACACGTATATTTTGAATTTATAAAATATTGGCTGATCTTTGGTCTTAAACAGGTTTGTCATTCCGTTTATTTGTCAGGTGGAGGTACTCCGAGGAGAGCAGGCTGGGTGAGAGCAGCTACTGGGGTCAGGTGTCAACCTATGGCGGTGGAGGATACTACCAGGACCTGTCACGCACTCGAGAGAAGTCAGCCAATCAGCTGCAGGAGTTAAAAAACAACCTCTGGTTGGACCGTGGCACTAGAGCAGTGTTCCTGGACTTCTCCGTCTACAATGGCAACGTTAACCTGTTTTGTATTGTCAGGTAATGAACTGAAGCTGTGTTACAAGTGCATTAGATTTAATACATTTTTGCAATTAATTCTGCCCAAACCTTTAACATACAGACTCCATTTAAACTATCAAGCTTTTTTGTAAACTTTTTGTACTTGTACTTTAAAAAAAACAAAGAAATTTGCAATTAAAGTTATTCATTAATAGTCAAAGTTTTATGATGGATTACATACGGAATTGTGATTGTTTTCTTGCTTGCATTTGTTTAATGTTAATATATATATATCATTTAAATAACTATTTAAATGAAAATGAATGTAAATAACTACATTTAAATAAGTATTATATATAATAAAATATAGCGTAGGTTTAACATTCTTCTACTTTTAACATACAGACTCCATTCAAAATATCAAGCTTTTCTCTACTTTTTACTTATAAAGTATAACTTTTTATATTTTTTTAAAGAAATTTAAGTTTTAAGAACCTTTTTTAGGATTAAATTTAGCATTTGTGATGGTGTAATTTGCCCACCATTTGAACACTCTTTCTTGCATTTATTTAATTTAAATATATTAAATAATTTAAACGACTATTTAAGTGTAAAACATTAAAACAAAAGATTCACAAACTCACAAGATTTTTAAAACAAAAGATTTTGGTGCCACGAATTAAGAATTTGTTCCCACAATTTATTAATTTGTTAAATCCAGGCTACAATTTAACTGAAAAGAGGGAACAAATTAGCAAATTATGAGAACGAATTAGTACAACATGACTATGCATTTTACTTAAAACAAAAGAGCTAATTATTAAATTGTAGGAACAAATTCTTCATTTGTGGCCATGATTTTAGTTTTTTTTTTTACGCATGTCATGTGTTATTTTATGTAATAAAATATAGCATAGCTTTAGCATATGGAAGCATATAGGTAGCGAAATTCAATTTAAAATGCAATATGCAAAATGGCAATGCAATATTCAAAATGGCATTGTATTTCTGTATTTAAATTTACATTTTCCATTACCCATACGTGCAAAGTTTGGTGCAAAAGTAAAATGAAAATTAAATTATATAATTTACATTTGCCATTTCCAACAGTAGTCTTAATATGTAAATTGCATGCACATTTGAACGCTTTATAAGTTGCGAAATGAAAATGAAAATGTATAACACAAATTCTACCTATATGCTTCCATATTAGCATCCATGCTGACTTAATATACAATATTTCCTCAAAGATCTGTTTTGGACTGCTTTGCTGTAGGTTACTGGTGGAGTTTCCAGCCACAGGTGGCGCTGTGACCTCCTGGCAGTTCCAGACGGTGCGTCTTATCCGATACGTGTCCAGCTGGGACTACTTTGTGGGGATATGTGAAGTGGCCTTCTGTCTCTTTGTGCTGTATTACCTGGTGGAAGAAGTTCTAGAGATCCGCCTGCATCGTTTGCGTTACTTCAAGAGCCTGTGGAACTGCTTGGATGTTCTCATTGTCGCAGTAGGTCAAAGGGCATAATGAAAGATTTTAAGACACTGCATATGTATGGTTTACTCCAGCCAATGTCATTTGTGCAACTGACTATGGCACCTTGGTCTTTGTTCATCATCGTCACAGCTCAGCGTTCCAGCCATCATTATGAACATCTGCAGAACGTCAGCGGTCAGTCACAGACTTCACTTCCTGCTGGAGAACCACAGCACATACCCCAACTTTGAGCCGCTTGCTCGCCTTCAGGTTCACTTCAACAACCTGGCTGCCATCATTGTCTTCCTCTCATGGGTGAAGGTGAGGTCTCGTCTCAATATCTGACATGTAAAAAACAATTTTTTGTTGTCGTTTCATCAAACTACAGCCATCTTGCTTTTCCCACAGGTTTTTAAGTTTATTAATTTCAACAAGACCATGAATCAGCTGTCCACCACCATGTCACGCTGTGCCAAGGACCTGATGGGCTTCGCTCTCATGTTTTTCATCGTGTTCCTGGCCTACGCTCAGCTGGCGTATTTAGTGTTTGGAACTCAAGTCAACGACTTCAGCACCTTCCAGGCCTGCATGTGAGTTTTGGAGGCATCTAAATAACCAAAAATATACTTAGAATATAGTATTACATAAATAATAATACACAAAAACATGACAATAATTAGCTGTTAGCTATTTTGAAAAGTTTTATACGAGATTGAAGTCATCATGCATACATTCTAAATGCATGCTATAGATCTTATTGTGTATGATTTATCCTTGTATGTTTAATTTTAAAATTTTCTTACTTTTAGTTTTTTACTTTTACATTTTCTATTTTTTTTTTTAGTTTAAATAAAATCCACCCAAAATGAAAATTCTGTCATCATTTACTCACCATCAAGCTTTTAATACGGAAAAAAATACTATGGAAGTCAATGGGGAACAGCAACTGATTATCCACATTCTTCAAAATATCTCTAATGTTGGTGGTTTCTGTTGCTCACAGTTTCACACAGTTCCGGATCATTCTGGGAGATTTTGACTTCTCAGAAATCGAGGAGGCTGACAGCGTGTTGGGGCCGATTTACTTCACCACATTTGTGTTCTTCATCTTCATGATTCTACTGGTAAACACAACAAGAGGAACACAACATAAATCACATGAAATCAATCCTAAATTTAAAAATGCTCGTGTTTTACTGGGCCTTTTGTTCTGTTCAGAATATGTTCTTGGCCATCATCAATGACACTTACTCTGAGGTGAAAGCTGACATGGCCCAGCAGAGGTCAGAGATGGAGATCACAGACCTCATCAAGAAGGGCTACAACAGGGCGATGGTCAAACTCAAGCTGAAGAAGACCTCCATCAGTGACATTCCAGACAGTTTACACCAGGCTGCGGGCAAACTCAGCTTTGATGAGCTCCGGCAGGACCTCAGAGGGTGAGAAACATTTACCTCTACTGTATGATACAAATTCAACCCCTCCCAAGATGGATATAACTGTCAGTGTGAACTGTTTTATATGCGTTTGTGCATAGAAAGGGCCATTCGGATGCTGAGATTGAAGCCATTTTTGCCAAGTATGACCTTGATGGAGATCAGGAACTGACCGAACACGAGCACCAGCAAATGAGAGATGACTTGGAGAAAGAGAGAGTGAGTGAAAAACTAATGCTACAGGATGTTGTATAAACGGTTTTGTTTTTGCATGTGGCAAGCACTTTTATCCAAAGCAATTAACATTGCATTCAAGGAACACATATGATCAGTTCTTGTTTTCCTTGGGAACTGAACCCATGACCTTCTGAGCATAGTTAAAACATGTAAAATAAAGAAGCAAATTGCTAAATTACACTGGAACGGATGCTTAGTATCTCTTGAACACTCGCCAGGAGGACTTGGATCTGGAGCACAGTTCGCTGCCCAGGCCAGGGAGTGGGCGGAGCTTCTCACGCAGCCAGGACGACTCAGAGGAGGACGATGATGAGGACAGTGGACACAGCTCTCGTCGCCGTGGCAGCAGCTCAGGGGGCGTGTCATACGAGGAGTTCCAAGTGTAAACATCGCCTGTCACTCAATATCTTTTAGCTAGGATTACATTTTCACAATATATTGAATGTTTGAGCTCTAAATAAAAAGCTGTTTGTATTTGTTGTGGCCCATCAGGCTTGTGCGTCGAGTGGACCGCATGGAGCACTCCATCGGCAGCATCGTGTCAAAGATTGACGCCGTTATCGTGAAGTTAGAGGCCATGGAGAGAGCCAAGATGAAGAGGAGAGATGTGCTTGGACGGATCCTGGATGGAGTCATGGAGGTGATGATAAAAAAAGTTTCACTTTACAAATATGTGTGCATTATGTATTTTTTTAATATATTGTACACACCAGTCAAAGTCTTGAATAATTACAATTATTCAATGTTTTTGAAAGAAGTCACTTATGCTCACCAAGGCTGCATTTATTTGATTAGCAATACGGTAAAAAAAAGTAGTATTGTGAAATTATTATTACAATTTAAAATAACTTTTCTACTTGAATATATTTAAAATGTAGTTTATTCCCAAGATTTTAGAGCATCATTACACCAGTGTCACGTGATCCTTCAGAAATCATTCCAATATGCTGATTTGGTGCTCAATTATTAATCAAGATGCTTATTATTATCAGTGTTTTGCTGCTTAATATTTTTTTGGTAAATTAGATTTTTTAGCATTCTTTGATGAATAGAATGTTTAAAGAACAGCATTAAACATTGAAATAGAAATCTTTTGTAACATTATAAATGTATTTACTGTCACTTTTGATTAATTTCAATCATTAGTGTTGAATAAGTGTTAAAAAATTAAAAGTAGAAATGTAAAAAAATCTTAATTTTTCCAACCCTTTGCTTTTTAGTGTACATTTTATTGTTTAATATTTTATATATTTTTAAATATATTTCACTTTATTAGTTTAATTACTATTTACTTTTAAAAAGTAATTGATTAAAAAATATTTAGAACTTTCCAACATAATTTACTACTAAATAGAATTGTAATCATATATAAAACATATTACTGTCGAGTTGCATTTTTGCTTTTAGACAAATGATTTGTCAGGACATGGAGATAAATTGTGTTGGGACTGTGCTTTATGATTCCCAAAAAATGCTTTCAAGACAGTAGGTTTTGAGACACAGCTTTAGTCATTTTTATATTTAATTGTGGATTAGACCAAAATATTGTAGCGTACATTAAGAAGTATAATTTGATTGTCTCAGGATGAGAGGATGGGCCGAGATCCAGAGCTGCACCGAGAGCAAATGGACGGGCTGGTGAGAGAAGAACTGGAGCGCTGGGAGTCTGATGACACCATGTCACAGGTGAGCCACCATCAGACCACTCCCATCATCCCATCTGCTCAGCTCCGCCCACACAGTTCCCGCTCACCATCCTCACTGTCCAACGAGGGCCCAGATGGTGCGGCCAGTGGGGCCGCCCACATGTGAAGGGTTTTGATTGTAAAAACATTCCTACAGATCATGAAGTCCACAATTTATTTGGTGCAGTGCACTGGGCAAAATTTACTTAAACAGTGTTAAAGGTCCGCCCCAAAGCCACTGCAGTAGAGTTAAATAGTCCTGCAAAAAGCTATTTATTTGGGTTTCTTTATATTAAAGTTAAATGGGGCTTTATAATGCAAAAATTAAGATAAATGTTTTTTTATGCGACAAGGAAGTTCTAAAACACAGTTTCATTATTACTTAATAAAAACACATTTTTGTGGATATGCTAATGAAACAAATTAGATTTTAAGGTCAGTCAGTGGCAGCTTTGCTTTGCCTGTATTAACCAGGTACATATAAATGCATTTTAAAATTGAGGTACATTTTGCTTTTTCCAGCAATCTTAGCTATGATTACTTCTATTCAGTATATTATTTTCCCATCAAGCTATAACTAATTTACTGTATGCATTGATCCCAAAATTTCTCTTAAATCATTTTGATTAAATTAGTAACGGCATATAAGCAAAAAAATAAATACAATTAATACATCTATGTGAACCGAATAGTCACTAAAAATTACCTTGTCACCATTTGGTTAGAAGTCATTGTAAAAATGGCTTGGGAAAGTATATTATATATCACATTTTTTGTACTGTATCCTGCTATGGTTGAATGCACTGCTTACAGTGTGGATGAAACGCAGTATAGATATGCATTATGCTTTCACTAACCTACAGTATTAAAGTCCATTTTCATCCGTAATGAAGAAACCAGATGGAAAGCTTACAGTAATGAATGTAATGAAGGAAATAATGTTCAACAAGGATCAGTATCTATATATATGATGGAACGGAAGAAATGTATGAAAATATCTATTCTTACACAAAATTATACCTTACAATGCATCTCTCACATGAAAAGTAAACATTCATAATTTTCAAACAATGAAGGTGGTCACACAATGCTTTATATATAAACTATGCATTTGGTAATGAGCTTTGGTGCAATTTTCCTGCAATATTTTGCAGTTCACATCTCGTTTTAGTACAAGTGTGGCATGTTTTGTTAAACATATATACTTAAATTTAATTTTAATAATTATGATTCTTAAATCATTTTGATACTTTTTGCCTTTTTAAACAAACTTCGATTTGGAGTGCATCTGATTTCATGGGAAACCCATGTAGTATTTGTCTTAAGGTAGGATTTACATAGCTTTTCATGATTCCCTAAATGTAAAGTGTATAGTTTCTGCACAACTAGCATCAACAAACTGCTAAAATAATTGTTTTCAGAGGTTGTATAAATATACGGTCAAACAGGTAGTAACTTGTGGCAGATGTGTTATGTTGGGTCGCTTAAACAAATCAGCGTTTGGTGCTGCTAGAGAAGCAGAAATTACACACGTCTTCTTAAAGCTTAATAAAAATGTCAAAAACTTTCTTTTTTTTTTTTTTACTTTTTTTGTGCAATTTCCTTTGTAACTCTTTATGGTACTCTGTAGTTGGCAGATTCTATTAGTTTAATATGACAGCCATTCAAAATAAAATCCATTCAGACTCATCATGTGCTCATTATTTGGATTGATCCCAGTCATAATGCCCTCTAACAAAGCGACTGTAAGATCTGTACAATAAGGATATTGTTTAGTTATCAGCAGAGTCACAAAGTTTACTAGCCTTTATCCATGGTTTTAGCACAGCAAACAGTGTTCTTCAGTTCTCTCATTGATGTTTGCTGGCTGTGGATTAGGCCACACTAAGACCAGTTACACAGATTATGAAGGAGCGAGCCGCACCAGGAACAATGAAAGAGATGACAAAATATTTACATTTAACTTGATTAATAAATCATTTCAGTAAAGGTAACATAATATAACCTTATGAAATACTCTCATTTAGGATTTCTTATTTATCTCTTATAATATTCGAATAATGTTACGATGTATTAGTACACTAACAAGTCAACATGAAACATTCACAGCCCATTTTATTCCTCTAATGCGACACATTTGAACAGAATAAGAAAGAATGTAAATGTAGGGACACACTGATTACCAGAAAAATAATGTGAACTGATTAACTCTTCACAGTAAGACCAGTAATGTGTATTTGTAAAGTAAATAGCGCCAATTTTAATATAATAAGACTATTACAGTCTTGAATTTGGGATGAAATCAGTATTGAAAGAAAGCACAACTATCCCATCTACATTCATCCTTACTGTAAAGGCCAAAATGATATTGTAAGACAGCAGAATCGAGTGTGGTAATGTGTGATGATTCATAAAGCTAACAATAATCAGAACATTTACGAGAACTTGGGAATGAATCTGAGCTTGATGTAAGCGATGATGAGAAAAATCAAAGTCATGACCGTAAGTGCTATGTGGTTGTGCCAGAAACCCCAGGATGAGTAATCGATTCCTTGGAACGTCAGATGCTGTTCTCCTGTGCACCTGTAAAATATAATGTAGTAGAAGATTACGCTAAAAGATCTATTGTATACATACACTACCATCATACTGACA
Organism: Sinocyclocheilus anshuiensis; assembly: GCF_001515605.1. Classification (NCBI taxonomy): domain Eukaryota; kingdom Metazoa; phylum Chordata; class Actinopteri; order Cypriniformes; family Cyprinidae; genus Sinocyclocheilus; species Sinocyclocheilus anshuiensis. Next base: position 1,557,078 of record NW_015537995.1, read on the forward strand.
CCAAAACATTTGAATGAAATTTTGGAGATTTAACTAATTATGATAAAGTGGAACCCTACACAATATATACAATTATAAATATTTCTAAGTGCAAAACCAAACGTATTAGAAGACTAGGAGTTCATAAGCCATCTATATCTTAATATATACATATATTTTTACATACATGAGGATGTCAGCAGCAGGACTGCTCATCACGGCAGAGACATTCCCACAAAACTTCAGCCCCACAAACTCATTTATCTCCAATGCCTGTTGGAAGGATTAGACATTCCTCAACCATCATTAAAATATTATCTCAACAGAAAGTCTTTTAGTCACTCAGATGTAGTGACAGAAGCGGAAGTTCATACCTCGAGTCCATAGCGAGGGATGCTGAGATACTTCAGCCAGGACAGCCAGTCCATGATGCTCTTCAGATTAACCAGCAGACCAGAGAAGATCTGGACACACATGCGATTCAAGTTAGAAGAACAGGCCTTCTCTGCAGTAAAAAGACTTGTGATTGTGTGAACTTGCCATCATGAAGATGAAGCTGATGGTCATGAAGATGTTGGCCACGGCCACCACTGATTGGTCAGCTGAGATGGCCATGGTCATGGACACAGCCGCACAAGAAACCAGAATCACTGTCAACATGAAGATAAAGAATGCTGCCACTGTGGGTTTTAACCCTGCAAAACAAAGATTTCAACATCTTAGAACACTGCAAACATGCATGCAAAGATACATTCAATTAAAACTGTAAATTAATGTTTACAGAAAACTAGTGGATCTTGCAATTCAAGTAAGCAATTAAGAAATTATTCAGTTTCTTTAAAGGGGCCCTATTACGCTTTTTCACTTTTTCAACTTTAGTAAGTGTAATGTTGCTATTTGAGCATAAAAAAAGATCTGCAAAGTTACAAAGCTCAAAGTCCAATTCAAAAGGAGATATTTTATTTAACAGAAATCACTTTTCAAAAACTACAACGAACGACTCAATTGGACTACAACGCATATTTTCCGGGATTTGTGATATCACAAATACATTTGATACAGGAACTATTCGAGCCGTTCATGCCAGACTGGGGAGAGAGGTGTTGTAATAATGTAAAATATGTGAAAAATAATGTGTTTTTCGAACAACCTAGTATGAGAGCCTGTTCTAGTACACCCCCAAAACAAAATCAAGACTTTGTAAAAGAGCATAATAGGACCCCTTTAAGGTATAATCATTTACAACATACCAATCATGAAATAAACAACACAGGTGAAGAGTATGGTGGGGACTGTGCGCTGAGTGATGATGTCAGACAGGATCTTAGACAGGAAGTAGACAGACACTCTGTAGTATCCACTTGTGTATTCATGACTACAAAAAAAGTAAATAAATAACATGCCAATTTACACTGTAGAGGTGGAACAGAAGATGCATCTGAACCTGCATCTAAAAAAGGTGTTTACACAGAATGAATCACAGAGATTAAGTAGAGAAATAATGTTAATTATAAATAAAATGATAAATATAGAAATGTTAAATTATGTATTTAAAATATAATTATATTTTCATTTATTTGAATTATATTTTTCATTTTTAAATTGTAAATTTATTATATATTGTAATAAACATTTTAATTCTAATAAAATAGTTAAAATAGCAATAATAATAAAAACATACTCTCTAATGGCATATTTCAAAACAAGTTTAAGGCTGAACCAAAAGTAGATGCAGAACCAAAACTGCATCAAAGCAGCTTTTTGATATTAGGGACTGAGCCAGTTTTTTATGCAACACTGCATTATTACAGATCATTTAGAGACCCCAGGATATGCAGAAACAGAAATAAAACCACTCGCAAGAACTTCTTTTCAGTTTCTCATTATGTATGGGTGCTTATTTGCTTGAAAATATACTCCGTAGTAGCAAATCAAATATTTCTTGAGCTTTTCTAAATGTCAAACAGGTGTTGAAGCACTCACATAAACAGTTTGCGCTCGGTGATGAAGAGTTCGGCAGCCGAGAGTGTGCTGAAACACTGATTCGTTGTGATGAAGAACAAAACACCAAACCTGAAACGAAAATGGTGACATTTGCATTTAATAGTAAATCTTGCTTGTTCTTCTTCTCAGTGTACTCAAACTGTTTATGTGCAAAGTATGTAAGTACATTTTACAAGCATGTTCTTTATCAGAATATTTTCATTGGAAGTCTTCACATTTATTTCACTGCATTTTTAAGGATAATATCATAGGTTTTACGCTAAGTACAGGATATATAGAAAAAGTACAGGATTTGCGTACTTTGTCCAGAATAATGTGAAGCTTTATACGCAGACACAGCTTTAATAAAGGCATTCAAATAAAGTCACTCAGTTCCATTTACTTGAGAACGATTATCTCACCTGTTTTGTATGCCACTCTGGTCATCTTTGACTCCATAGAAGATCGCACCAACAATGGCAGCCATGAGGGTCGTGACAGCCAGCTGCCAAAAATAAAGATCGTAATTCAAGCAGCATGCTCTATGATTTCAATGTAACTGACACATGAACATGCTTTCATTAAGATATTACTTTGAAGGTAAATCTAGAAATACTTAAAGAAAATGCATAGGAAATAACTACTAGCAAATCAAATGAACCAGTTACACGAATTGAACATCTTGGCATCTGCACACAAACGGCTGAGCATGATCATTGACTCACTAAAGGTAATAGGCAGGAGGAGTGACAGGCAGCGAGTTTGACAATAATCTCTTGACAGCTTATGAGTGTCTGAGCAGTGTGAAAGTCGTTCCCAGGGTAAAAGGCTAAGCAAATACAGCAGAGCTGACGATGATAAACCACTCTTCAATCCTGATGTCGAGGCGCCAGCGCTCAACTAACTCCAGTCAGGTGATGGTCTGATAGACACAATTCTGTTACGCTTGCGAGATGTTTCTCCACACTGCATGGTGAGACCCAGATCACAACAGTCACCAAATCCGCTTAGCTTTGACTTCGAGAAATTAGTCGAAAGCCTCTAGGAGCACTCAGCTGTTAATAATTTGTAAATCGAGGGCTCCTCTGATGGTATTTGGTGGTTAATGAGCATCTAAATCTTCAGAAAGTCTCTTTCGAGGAAAATCTGGAGCGGGAGGGAATGGATCTAAACCATTGGGCAATAAATCTTTGTTTAGTGTAATCTGTCCCTACATTCCTTAAGCTAAATGCTTGAATCTCATGAAAACATGAGCTGGTTACATTACAAAAGAAGGAATTATTGTCACACTTTATTTTAAGGTCCAGTTCTCGCTATTAACAAACCGTAAACTACGACTTGCCTCAATTAACTCCTAATTTGCTGCTTGTTTATAGTTAGTAAGGTAGTTGTCAAGTTTAGGTACTGGGTAGGATTAGGGATATGCACAATATGTGCTTTATAAGTACTAATAAACAGACAATATTTTAATAATTGGCATGCTAATAAGCAACTAGTTAATAGTGAGAATTGGTCCCTATACTAAAGTGTTACCAGAATTGTGTTTTTCATTAAAAAGATGAAGTCTATATTAGAACCATTAGATTTAGATGATTTCACATTATTTTCATAATTAATTTTCCATGTGTCTCAAGATTTAGTTTTGTTTGTGTAATTACCATCACTCTCAATTTCCATACTACAATTCTCCGTACTGCGATACAGGAATAAAGTAAAAATTACTGCCAAGCATAATTGTACTATAAGGCAGAAAATAATTGTTCTATAAGAAAATCATAATTGTACTACAAAGCAGGCAAAAAATAAATAAAAGGCAGTACAATATTTACCATAAATATTTTAAAATTGTTATGGCATTACAGTAATAGGAATTGGGAGGAAAATACAAATATAGAAACTAATGGACCTAATAACAGGCTTTATTTTCTTTATGCAAAATATAATTTCATACTATACTAAAAAATAATTTTGATTTTGGGGTGATATAGAAATTGTATAAAATTAGAAATCTAAACTATTCACATTTTGATGTATTTTTAAATACATCACTCTTTTGGTTTTGGGGTCACATTGTTTTAAAAAGAATAAAATAAGAAATTAATGTATATTTTTAGAAATTAATATATATAATGCTTGTAACTGAAAATGTAAACAATTTAGAGGAAGGTCAGACAGATAGACAGATCAAAGCCATATAAACGGTGGTACCTGTGCTACTGAAGTCTGAGGGTTCAGCATTAGACTCCAGAAGGTTCTCCACAACACCCAGTGGAGCTGGTGGAAGAAAGAGCTGTTGTAGGTGATGGTGTGACACTTGGCTCTGATGTTGTTGTCTTTGGCCTGGGTGATGCGCTCTAGCTCAGCTTTGATGCTCCGCGCATAACTGCAGTTTTTGTACTTCTCCACCAGCTGATCCTCAATAGACTGCTGGCTGACGGCAGCCACTTCAAACTCGAAATCTGCCAACAGCATTACACACAAGTTCATTTAAGTGATACACAATTCATAATCTACACTGCTGAAGACAAATTGTTGACAACACTAATAATATATGAACCCAACAGCTTATGTCTTTTATTATTTATGGCCAAATGCTTTGTAAATGCCTTTTTAACTAAAAGCAAGACGTGTTATTGGCATTTGTTGGCATGTTTTCCATTACATATCTGATGAGGAAATCACTTAACAAGCCAATCTGGCTCCTCAAAATCCATTTCAATAGAAAGATAACCAAGTACCTCCATTATTCTGAATCTTTGTCATGTTGACAGCTGCAGAGCTGCCATTAATGATGTCCAAAAAGAAATCAGCTGGGTTATTATGAGCTTCACAAGCATATCCTACAATATCATTTGAAAAAACACCATTAAGGTAAGAAATGTTAGTATTTAAAATATTGTATTTCTGTAAAACATTCAGCTCTTTCAACTAATAATATTTTAAACATTAGAAACTTTTAGAGATTGAAGTCATTGTATCTGTAGATTATTCTACCAATGTTGGCAAAGTAGTCTAGAGCATCTTGAGTGGGTCCGTGATAAACTTGTTTGCCGTTGACCAACAGCGTGAGGCTGTCAAAGAGCCGGTAAATGGAGTATCGCGGCTGATGAATAGACATGATGATGGTGCGTCCCTGACCGGCCATTCTGAAAACAAACAGACACAGGGTTGAGATATTAAAACAACATTACTTTTTTAAGGAAATTAACACGTAATTATAATTAATTTCAGTAACACTTTATTTTAAGGTGTCCTTGTTACACATGTTACATGTATTTACTATTATAACAACAATAAATTATGCATAATTAATTACATGCAAGTAACCCTAAGCCAAACCCAAATCCTAACTCTAACTATATAGTAAGTGCATGTTGTTAATTAATAATACTCAGTACTTAAATGTATAATTACACTGTAACAAGGACACCCTAAAATAAAGTGTAACCTTAATTTCAAATAAATGCTGTTCTTTTGGACTTTATGGACTTTATGCATCATGGTTTTCACAAAAATATTAAGCATCTCAGCTGAGCATTAATAATATCGGCATATTAGAGGGATTTCTGAAGGATCATGTGACACTGAAGACTGGAGTAATGATGCTGAAAATTCAATATATCTAGAATAATCTTAAAAATATTAAAATAGGAAGTTTGAATATTTTTTAAAATTGTAATAAAGTTTTTACTGTATTTTGGAACAAATAAAGCCTTGGTGAGCAGAATATACTTTTTTCTAAAACATTATTTAAAAATAAATAAATCGAACTGACCCCAAACTTTTGAATGGTAGTTTATATGATAACTTGCATATCTCAGAAATGGGTACTGAGAACTGAAGCTCAACCAATGGCTGCTTCATTTTACAAATGTATCTTTACAATGTCTGCATATGAATATACAGACCTCTTCAGCAGCAGGAGCGCAGAATAAGCCGTACTAGCGTCCAGACCAGTGGTGGGCTCGTCCAGAAACAGCACAGAGGGGTCTATGATCAGCTCCATCCCAATGCCGGTCCTCTTCCTCTCGCCTCCTGAGATACCTCGGATCAGCTGCGTGCCCACCTGTACAGACATACACTTCTGGTTTATATCCTTTGGGATACTAGTGAGGTTCTGCGTAATATTTGACATGAAATATAAAGCAGTTTCTTACATGCTAGATTTAATTCCAAAAGGATGATTAAAAATTGCCAATAATATGGAGGCCAATTACAAAATTTTATATATACTAAATATATTATATATACTATTTCACCTTTGCATCAGCGACTTTGTTGAGGGCCAGCTCTGAGATGAGGTGGTTCACTCTCGCCTCTTTCTCTCCTGGACTGATTTGGGAGGACAAACGTAGCGCGGCTGAGAAACAGAGGTTTTCTCTCACCGTCAGAGTCCCCATCACTATGTCATCCTTAACACATAACCACAAATGTTGTAGATAATGGATTGATATGGTCAGCAAGAAAACTTAATTCAGAATCCCAATATACTGTCATACACCTTATAAGCATTTAAGCATCAAAAAGATCTCACATCTCAATATAGTGATCATGCATTGTACCTGGACAACACAACCAGAAAGACATTTGAAATTAGGTGGCTGTAGGGCTCCGTTGATGAGAACTTCACCAGAAAGTCCTGCAGGATCCTTCCGGGCTGCGAGTACATCCAAAAAACTGAGAGAGAGAGAGAGAGAGAGAGAGAGAGAGAGAGAGAGAGAGAGAGAGAGCGGAGAGGACTCC
>NW_015537995.1:1564043-1574244 GCF_001515605.1 Sinocyclocheilus anshuiensis
TGAGAGAGAGAGAGAGAGAGAGAGAGAGAGAGAGAGAGAGAGAGAAGAGGACTCCATTTGAGGATGATAATAATGTTTCATTAGCATTCATCTAATTGATTCCACATCACTGTCAGGAGAGATACTCCAAAAGCTTGCTAAAACAAATCCAGAATCCATTTGGCACTGATCTCTTATTAAGATATGTAGAAGTCAAATAGGTACTCACGAAGATTTGCCACTTCCCGTAGGACCCAAAATAGCATTTAAACCAGGTCTCATGATCCCACTGAAAAGGGAGATAAAAAGATTATGTTCATGTCACTAGCTAAGGAATTCATCAGGCACTGTGGAAAAAATGAGGCACACTTAGTCTAAAAGTAGAGGGCCATGAGCAAATGCTGCTCATCTAAGCAATGAATCTGAATGTCACTGCATGGCTGACGAAACGCTTATTAGATTTGAAATGCTTATCAAACTATAATACTGTTAAAACTAGGTCATCTAGGTGATGCTGAGACCCTCAGTTTAACTAAGTCTTTTATTAGGTCAAGATCACACTTGACTGCATTTAACCCTGGTGGTTTGTAAACCAAGAGATCAAGAGATTAGACTCACAAACCCATTCATAATATCATATAATTGACACTAACACTACAGAGAAGAATGTCCAAAGAAACTATGCGCTTGGCTCTGGGAAATGTCAAGCTCGTTTAATGCCTTTAGAAGCAGCATTTTGGTTTTCTGCTCTCCATTGTTCTGGTGAACACATGTAAAGGTAAAAGGGTTTTATACAGCCTCATGCCACATGAGAATCTATTGATGTTTCTTTGATGTCACAAGAGACCTTTTGTATGCTTCATATGACAGAGGAGAATTTTCTCTGTTTCTGTGAGGCCATAAGAAAAGTTTTAAGATCCATAGATGCCACTGTACAAAGTTCAATGTTTTTTTTTTATATTGATTTTTTTTTTATGCCAATGACCCCTAATCACATTGCGAGGCAAATATATTTGCAGTAGTACTTATATAAAATATAGTATATAAGTAACATGTTCTTGAACACATGTACATGGCAAAGAAAGAGAAAATGCTTCACAAAATGATGCAAATGTATTTATGAACTAGGCTGTCAATAAAATAGTTACAATGAATTTAATGATTTGAAAGCGGGACAATGCTACTACTGCCATAGGAGAATCTTTATAAATTTCTATGTTGCCATAGAAGGTCTTTTGATGTCATAGGAGAGAACCTTTTTTAAATTCCTATGTTGCCATAGAGATAAAGTTCTTATGATGTCATAGGAGAACCTTTTTTTTTTTATTTCAATGATGCAAAAAGAGAATATTTGAATATTCTTATGTTATTGAATACATGAATAGAACTAATATAATGATGGAAAAAAAGGTTGTGAGAACATCAGAAGCTCATCTGAAAAAGATGTCGAAAAGCTTTATGAACCTTTAACATACTGAAGAGTGTAAATGAGCTCTAATCATTATTCATTTGACCTTTTTGTCTGTGTGATATTGACTCACTTGAGGTCCACCAGAATCTCTTTATGGACTGTTGTCTTCCTGCAGATGGGTCCGCTGTTCTGCTCCACTCTATAACGGATGCCGTGGAAACTGACAGTAGCTCCATGTTGCTTCTTTATGAGCTCCATGGCAATGACATTTGACCCAGGCATCCCATTTCTGCCCGTCTCCTCAGGGATTTGATCATGCTCAAAGACAGCATTATCAGTCATCTTCTGACAGGTTTTCTCCCTTAGAAGACATACGCAATATGAAAAAGAGAAGAAATGTGCTTAGTTTGTATGTAGGTGCAAAAACAACAAAAATGTTAGTGTTGCACTAAAATAAATATAGCTCAAGCTTCAATTTACAGTATTAATACAACATAGGTGAAACATTAGAGAACGATGCTTACCTCCTCGCGCCGCTGCAGTGACCGCTGGACGTCTGGGGTTTAAGCTCTTCTCAGGAGTATCAGATGGGGGGGGGAAATCTAATTGACTGCTTGAAGCAGAGAAGCAGAGATCTTATATAGATGGAGCGGAGGGAGGGATTTGGGGACAGGAATCAGGGTTTAAACCTCCATTGAACATTTTCCTGTATTACATTTACTGGAACACAAAATACATTTTTAATCATGAAATAAAGAGAAGTTTGTTGAGACGAGCCTTTTGATGACCCCTTGAATATCATATAAAGTAGATCAGACAACAAATAAACAGACAAACATAAATCATGTTTATCCAACAGAGATCTTTCTGGTGAAACTTTATTCACAGCTGCATTATACTTCACAATAAACTGCATATCAATAAAGCAAAGTTAGGTCCATATATAGAGCAGGAAACACTTGCAGTTGTTTTACAGATTGTTCTGGGCAAGATTCATGCACAGTTGTATTAACACTGAATATAATACATTCTGACAGAAACATATCAATTGAAAAACAGTACATTCGAAAAAAAGACCTCTATCGTACTGGATGTGCTTTTGGACCTTAAAGAGGAAGACATTAAAGGAAAAAGGCTGTTAAAAGTCTAAAATGAGAGTAAATGCTGAATGAGAACGCCATGAGAGTTAATGCAGAAATCAATAAATCAAACAACAGCATCAAAATATGAACCAGTCCTGCAGATGTGAACAAAGATACCGACTAGTTGAGGTCACATGTGTATGGCTCTACAAATAAAAATCACTGGAAATCAGAGATTACGACAGAAGCCTTTCCAGTTAAAAGCTTTAGGTTTTAAAGTTACAGCAGAATGCCTGCAATTACAATCATATCAGTGGATGAATGAAATTTCACATTTCTGCTTTAACTAGGAGACTTAAAAGAAAAGATGTATTTAAATATAATATACAATCACATATACCATAGAGTTAACTGTCCATCATGTACATTATATAAATAACATAAAACAAATATCTGGACTTTGCTCTATGCATTGTAAGGAATACCACTGAACTGTACAATCTGAACAAAAATTGTTTAGTAACACTAAACAAGCACAAGTCACAGTTTAAAACTTCAGTTATAAACCTAAAGTTGAGTTCCTTAACAGAATGACTCGGAAAAGAACAATGCTTATGGAAAAGGCGCAGCAAAAATCATTGATTTGTTTGCGAAATGTCCTCAAGTTAGGTTGCAAATTCACTTAAGTTGGAATTTTTATTAGAGTAGCTTTAAAATTGCTGGTTGTTAAGCTGGAATAAAGCATGAATGAATATTCACACTACGAATAGGAGACAAAGTTATAGAAATATGTGCTTGCACAAGGAATAGGAGTCCATACTTCAGTATGTACAGTGGTCTAACTCTGTAAATATGAGCTTATGAATGTGCACAGCCATCAGACAAAGCATGTAGACCACTGAAATGTGCTTCTGCGTGTCATTTAACACTCAAAGACTAGAGTTATGAGGATTCCAAAAATACGGAACCTCCCAAAATCTGAAAGTGCTTAAAATTCCTGTACTAAAAAATGAAATGAGATTCTCAATAACAGTACAGAGAATAATTGTTGATTCCACTATAGCACACTATTCTAAAGTATAGTATCTGCGAAAGTGAAAACCAGAACTGAGGTAACCAAATGAAAGATAGCACCACAGGTTAGGAGCTAAAAGCGGGAAAGAACCATTTTCAAGACAAGGATAAACTCGAACCTCAGAGGAACTTTAACTCCAGCAGTTCAGAAACCGCTTCTCTAGGCAAAATAGCTCTGTATCATTCTGTTGAGTCAATATAAACTCCAAAACCACATTAAATGTGGGTTCTGGCTGTAATGGTCTTTTTTGAGGTGATCCTCACAGGATGGATTAGGAGAATATTGCACATTGGTAAATTCAGACTAGGGAGTCACTTCTGTGTAACAGTTAAACCATCATTCTCTTCTTATTTTTGATTAGGCCCAACGGCCACTGGAGACGAAACTGCGACTGAAGGAGAAGCTCACCTCAGAGCTTTTGTGTTTGCCCCAGGCACCGAACGGCACCACAATGATAGTGCTGTTGTCTTCAGATCCGTATTGAAGAGCCTGAGAGGGACAGAAGAGTATGACAAGGAAAAAACCTATGAAATTATTATGCAAATCTTATGCATGTTTAAACCTGCCGCATTCACTATAAATACAAGAATCAATGAAGCTGTAGGAGTACTCTCACATCATGGTAATAGTACATAATATCACAGTATATAGTTGTTTTTGCTGGACATTCAAAAATAGTTTAGAAATCAAAATAACCAGGAGTCAATTTTATTATTTTTAATATTATCTTTTTTGTAAATCTACTGAATCACCACTTTACAAAAGAATTGTTCTTTATCTCATTTGATTACTTTCATTTTTTATTTAGAACTCTGATACACACTAAAAAAAACAAAAGACATCATCTAAATATCTGGGGTAAAATTAGCAATCATCGAACAATTTTGTGTTCCCATAAAGGGCTGAAGGTGGTACTAACTAGAACATATTCTAAAAAAAAAAATAATGGTGGATGTTGGATTCTATGACTCACCTGCTCAGATATGCATTGCGCAGCCTCTTTAGGGTCGTTACATTGGTTAATGATGTTACAGATCTCCTGACTGTTCATGATGAAGTTGATGCCATCAGTGGTGAGTGCCAGAAAGGAGTCGTGGACGTGATGCAACTGACAATACAGGTAGACTTACATCAATACAACTCGAAATATAAATTGCATTTGAATATTTATTTAAATTATTTCATTTCAAAGATAATTATATTTATTTTAAAATATTTTATAATGTAAAAAATATTTACTCAAAAGTACTCAATATAAAATTGTATGCATTGTATGCACACATATTAGGGCTGCAAGTCGATCATTTTTTTTAACCTAATTAATTACATGATGTGTTGATTAATCTAATGAATTGCAAATAACATTTGGCTGTGAAAATACCCTCAAAAGATTATTTATAGTCATTGTGTTAAATGAGAAATTATCAAGACCACATGACAAATAGTAGCTTTAGAAAGAAAGATTTTATTTGATTCGACAAAGTTTATTACATATAAATGTTTAGGCTACAACGTCTTAACATAAACTATGGAATATAAAAGAAGATAATTTGATAATTTAGATTTTTTTGTTCATGCAATGGAAGTCATTGGTAACCAAAACAGCTTCATTACCAACAGTCTTCAAAATACCGTCTTTTATGTTGCACAAAAGTACTTCAAGTTTGAGTAAATGACAATTTAATTTTCTTGGGTGAACTATCCCTATGATTTTTTTAATTTTTTTTTTATGAAATACTCTAAATAAGAAACTAAAACTGCCAGTAGGTGGCAATAAATGTCTTTATGAGTCATTCATTCATTTGATTCATTCAAACGACTGATTCATTCAGTAATTCAGTAAACGGCTCACTTTATGAATGGGCCTTTGAATCATTGATTCACCCGATTCGTTCAAAGCGCGGATTCATTCAGAAAATAAACATGCATAACGATTCTGCTGTGGCTTTATAGGTAATATTTTTGTTGGCAAAACTGGTCACAAAAATATAACACAATATTAACTTCTTATTTACTGAACTGTTGTATAAAATCACATTTGCACTCGGGACAAACAGCACTGTTCAGTGTGATATCGCTTATCATATGACATAAATATGACACAAAAACTCATACAGGAGCATTTTTGCCCAAATATCTTGAATTTTAGGGCATAACTGCATTTATGGAGCTGTTGCCCTGCATCATATTTGTCAACAGTCAACTGTATGAAATGAAGATGACGTACAGGTCTGGGGGCAGGGCCAGGGTGTTAACTGTGGCTGTGTGTGTGTATATATATATATATATATATATATATATATATATATATATAATATTTATATACAAAATATTATATACAATATATTATTATATATATTATATTATGATAATGTAAAAAATTTAATTATGATAATTACATTTTGAATATGTGAAAGTGAATTGAAAAGAAAAAGCTCTCACTGAAATCCTCTTAGTCTCTGGTTCTGCGATGACACCTGACGTTTTGAGGTCGAAATCTCCAATGCTGCGTGTCATGGCCAGTCTGCCATTGACGTGAGGCTGACCCAAACTGTTCCACGTAATACAACCTCCAGTCTTCCGTATCCTTCAGAAACAAACACATGGTGATCAAAACACATGCGCTCTGCAATGCGATGTCTCAGTCTGCTCAGAGCAGTAAGTGTACCTCTCTTTTTCATCCTTTCGCTCAGGCGTGTGATCCACAGTGAGTTTGAGGGCTTTGCCTTTGCGGCACAGCATGGCTCGGCTGTCCCCCACGCTGCCCACCACCAGCTCGATCCCATCTCTCAGCAGGGCCACAGTGGCCGTGGTGCCTGCACTCAACAGAGAGGCTGTAACACACCAGAGAGCGAGGCAGAATGGTTAGTTTGTGATGCGTTGAAGGTCACAGAAACAGTATAACATGAAATATAGAGTTTGCATCTGTTTTAGCACAATCACACACAGAAACTAAACAGCTATTTACTTAGTCCTGTTCTTAGATTTGCATGTAATGCTAGTGCACTATACTACACAATACTGTGCATATTTATGAGATAGGTACACATTGCTTTGGTAATCAAGCGTCTGATAAAAACAATTGTAAACTGAAACAAAAAAAGGGAGTTTCCAAAAGAGATGATGTACTGAAGTCGTCAAGGCAAGCAGGTAGCATTGTACCTTTTTGACTAGCTAAGGCACATAGGACGCGCATTAGAAAAGTAAACACCACTGTTTAAGCAAAACATTATGCTTAGCATAGAAAAAAAGCATTAAAAAGCATAAAAGCAATTGATTGTAAGAGGTACATCTATTTTTAGCAAATAGCATTTCTTCACTGAAAATGACTCCCACAGTAAATATTCTACAATGTGCTTTTCTCTGACATCAAATAAAACTAGTGTTATCCATATACAAAAAGCAAGCTTTGAACACAACTAATCAATCAATTTCCAGAAACCAACACATGTGAAGAAGTCAGAGCACAGTAAAGAGAGATAAAGAGAAAGACAGAAAGGAAAGAAAGAGAAAGGTCAGGAACCTTCCAAAAGTCCACGCAAGGACCCGCTGGAGCAATCTAACCCTCCGGCCTCCATAAAGGTACCGCAGAGCTGCAGCTCTTATAGGGGTAAATATATATATATATATATATAAATATCTGCCATTTATGTATTTATTTTTATAATAAAAGGTTTGCTAATTATTTGCATTGTAAAAATACTGATGCATCTAGGAATAATTTTTTAACCCACCCCTAGTATACACAAGCATGTAAGTGCTATCTATGTTGTTGGGATGGATGCATTTTACAGAGCCAAAGAGAAATCTGTGAATAATTATGACAAGATTATAAAGGTCTTCACTGCTCTGTATAAGCGATCACTGTCAAAATCATGCATTTAGTCTGCATTGTCATGTTCTGTTCATAAATGTCCATTTGGCTCTGTTACATGTTTACCTGATGCATCAAAGCAATACTTATTTAAGACTCTAAAACAACAGCTGAGAGACTAAGCATGCTTAAAAAACAAATAAATCAGTAAAATAGGACCTACCATCTGCACTGAAGTGAAGATGCCTTGCTAACGCTTTGTCCACCTCAAGAAACGCTTTGGTTAATACTAATTCCAAGTTATTCTCCTCTTCTGCAATGTCTCTGAAACACAAATAAAAAATGCAAAAATGTTAGTTATTCTGAAACACCACATGCCCCGATTCAGAAGCCCATAATGGAATGGTTTAAAGAACTAGTCTCATGTTAGTAAATACAGAGCTTGCGTCACGACAAAGCTCTACGTGAGTAAAATCATGAGCATTTGTTATATATGAAACATCTTGCATATTCTTGCAAAATTCAGAAAACAGAGATATAAAAAAAATTAAATACAAGCCCACTAATTAAATATTTCACCCAAAAATTAAACTTGATGAAAATTTTGTTTCTTCATCTAAACAGTTTTGGAGAAATTTTGCATTACATCACTTGCTCACCAATGGATCCCCCGCAGTGAATTGGTGCCGTCAGAATTAGAGTCAAAACAGCTGATAAAAACATCACAATAATCCACAAGTAACCCACACGACTCCAGTCCATCAATTAAAAACTTGAAGCAAAAATCTGTGTGTTTACATCAAGACATTCTTAACTTATAATATTAATAATATTGCTTTATAAAGATGAAAACTTTCTGAATCAGGAGAGAAATATACTGGTGGGTTTTGATGTGAGATGAAAATAAATTTGTTTCACCATTCACTTTTCTGCATGGAGCTTTTCATTTCACAAGACATTAACTGATGAACTGGAGTCATGTGGATTATTGTGATGTTTTTATCAGCTGTTTCAACTGTCGCTCTGACGGCACCCATTCACTGCAGAGGATCCACTGGTGAGCAAATGATGTAATGCTGAATTTCTCCAAATCTGTTCTGATAAAGAAACGAACTCCTCTACATCTTGAATGGCCTAAGGGCGAGTAAAATCTCACCAAATTTTTATTTTTACAGTGGTGACCAAAATTATTAGAACACTAGTATTTTCACCAGCTAAAAATGGTTTTAAGTCAGTTATTTCTATCTTTTGCTGTAGTGTGTCAGTAGGCAAAATGAATGTTTAGAAATGTAAACTGATATTTCCTACTGACAAACTAACTGACTTAAAACCATTTCTTTAGCTGGTGAAAATACTAGTGCTCTAATAATTTTGGCCGCGGCTGTTGTAAATATAACACGCACACACACAGGGCAAGATTGGACATGTCACGCAGCAGGCCACACTAGTGGGCCACACACTACATGAATATGATGGACCTAGTGTAATCGTATTTATTCTATCACAACAGCATTTAATATCCTTATCAACAATCATGAATCTAAAAAAAAAAAAATTATTATTTTTTTAAAACTATGCATTTATATTATATACTAAAGGTGGGACTCAAAGGTCATCTTCGATACTCTTTCAATTCAAGATGATGCTATAATTACTGATGCATCAATTTTTTCAGCAACAGCATTAGGTGCTAATTTTTTACTATATTAAGGTTTATAGGCTAAATCTCTGTTAAGATGAACAGAAATGAAATAAATGTGTAATAACTTAGAGGTTTAACTTAATAAGTAAAGTTTGTTATATCAATTAGTGCACATCCCTTTTCAGCCCTAAAACACAAATAGAAAATAACAATAATAAAAATAAAAAACGAATTCCTATTATCAATTGATAAAGGTTCTGCATGCCACAGTGCAGATATCTGACTAGTTACGACAACTGTCCAGTTGCAAGCGGAGTAAAGGAGCAAACATTTTCACTAAAATATTAATTTTGATAACACACTTGTTGTTTCATGCTAAATTTGTTTAGCAAATACTTTAGGAAAATCATTTAGGATATTTTCATAAAAACAGCAACTATAAAGCACAGTTCCCTAAATTTACATAAAAACGACATATGACGTTTAAAATATATATGTAAATACAGAGCTTGCGTCACGACAAAGCTCTACGTGAGTAAAATCATGAGCATTTGTTATATATGAAACATCTTGCATATTCTTGCAAAATTCAGAAAACAGAGATATAAAAAAAATTAAATACAAGCCCACTAATTAAATATTTCACCCAAAAATTAAACTTGATGAAAATTTTGTTTCTTCATCTAAACAGTTTTGGAGAAATTTTGCATTACATCACTTGCTCACCAATGGATCCCCCGCAGTGAATTGGTGCCGTCAGAATTAGAGTCAAAACAGCTGATAAAAACATCACAATAATCCACAAGTAACCCACACGACTCCAGTCCATCAATTAAAAACTTGAAGCAAAAATCTGTGTGTTTACATCAAGACATTCTTAACTTATAATATTAATAATATTGCTTTATAAAGATGAAAACTTTCTGAATCAGGAGAGAAATATACTGGTGGGTTTTGATGTGAGATGAAAATAAATTTGTTTCACCATTCACTTTTCTGCATGGAGCTTTTCATTTCACAAGACATTAACTGATGAACTGGAGTCATGTGGATTATTGTGATGTTTTTATCAGCTGTTTCAACTGTCGCTCTGACGGCACCCATTCACTGCAGAGGATCCACTGGTGAGCAAATGATGTAATGCTGAATTTCTCCAAATCTGTTCAGATGAAGAAACAAACTCATCTACATCTTGAAT